>NC_056733.1:328581424-328631424 GCF_019279795.1 Protopterus annectens
TGGGTGCTGCACACCAAACCCCAGACCTGACTGTGGTTGAGAGGATCCTGTCCATGCCCGATCCTGGGGGGGGGTGGGCCCCATCCCCTCAGGCAGTTCCACCTGAATGTGTTGCAGGACCAGCAGATAAGAGAGATCCGGATTGGGTCCCAGATGTGCTGGGGCCGGGTGCCATGGCCAGATGAGGTGGGACAGGGGGATCTGCCAGATCTGATTTCCCAGACACGCTATGGTGTTGAGGTTCTACATAATATGTTGTTTAGTCATGAACAACACATTTAAAGATTAGTTATAACAGCATGCATGGGTGTTCCAATTAACCCCATAAAACACATCTGAAACAGTTGCATAGCAAACAGAGCACATGTATAAATAGAATAACAGTATGCATCGTAACAGCATGCCAGTAGCATTGATGGCACCAGGCCATCAACAATGGTATTTGAACAAGATACATTAACATGCAAGCAATCAAACATATTAACAATAATATAACACAAGTCCCAACATTAGGGTTAGAGCACAACATACCTGTAGTATATGAGTAATTATTATTGATGCAAATGCGGGGTGGGGAGAGAGACAAAAAGTCCATTAACAACTGTGTATGCTTCTATTTTCCACAACAGTACTGCTCAATACTCTATGGGTCTGCCCTCACTTTACATCTACCTATGCCCATAGCTTCTGTAGTACAAACATGCTTATTAAACTGTCAGCCTGGAATGGTATTGGGCAAGCTGTGAAAACTCTGGGTACATGACTAGAGGGGACTCGTACATGTCAGGTTTGCATATCTGCACAGGAAGGGTACCCTTAACTGCTGATATGTGAATGTGTTACTGGCATACGTCAACTGGTTTCCTATTTCCTGGATTATTTGCAGCAGTGACAGCGTGACACTTGAGAGACATGTATTGGAAACATACCTCTCAACCTCTTAGAGCATGACATCTGGACATAGCCATACATAAGAGTGGGACAAAGGCCCATAAGTATGGACAATTTTTAGATAATACTCATACAAACTTAGAAAGTTGATAAAATAGCAGGTTTTATATTTGCGTGGCTTTTCTGATGGATATGATGTCTGCTACTTGTATGTCTACCATTATTTTTTTATTTCAGTCTATAATGGTTTGCCACTGATTTGCCATGACACCACTAATTTATGTAAAACGGACCAAAATCTGAGACAAATATACGGACATTCAGTGAATATCTGTACAGTTGAGAGGTATGAGTTGGGAAGAGTGCATATTGTATGTACCTACCCTGCTTTCATTTGCAGGCATGTGGTGGGACAATTGAACAGTTGTACACAGTTTATTAGTGTACTCTTCATACAGCTACTGGCAACATTTACTTACCTGTAAAACCTGTGGGGAAAATATCTGATAACACTACCTGACTGTCTTTACATTTATCCCTGATTCCTTGTGTGTAGATATTCATGCATCTTAGTGCCACTCCCTGGATTTGAACCATGTATGGGTGTGCAAAATTAAAAACTAAGCTATTTATCATCACACTGAGCTACTGGGGAACTGCTTTTTCTTGTTTCTATGGTTTCTGCTTATTAGTCTCTTGGTTAGACAGTCTTGAACTTGTAACCCTTTGATGCATGCATGACAGAATGTTATTGTACTGTGCATTACTCCTTTGGATTACTACAATCTGGAAAGCAAAGGTTAACACAAGGCAATGCTGCTTGGAACACACTTTGATACTTTACATATTACTATTCAGGGTTCAGAGATTAGTGCAGTATCTATTTCACATTTAAGTTATATCTCACTTTACAGATACTCCATCTACAGTTTCTCTTAACAGCTTGTTTACAGATGAACGTCAGTTAATGTATGCTGTCTACAACAATATACCAGAATAAACACAGCTGCTTTTTTAAGGGTCTTTATTGTACTTCAGTATTCATCAGTCAAACTTTTTTTATTTATTCAGTTCACACAGGAACAGTATACCTACAAGCAGTAAGCAATGTACTCCTTCTTAGCTATTTAAACAATATACTGCAAAATGGATTTGTACTCAACAGCCTGTCAGCACACCCTCAGCAGTCTGTCACCATGGGCTTTGACATTCACAGCGCTATCTGCGGCAGCTGTAAGGGAGAAAAACACACATTATGCATATCTGTCCGTCATATTTTCTTGCTAGTATTTGCTACCACCTACTTGATAGTGGTACTTACACATTAATGGAGCATTCCAGTCCCATCCATCTTGGATCCACTGGTCCAAATACACCCACTTCCTACGCTTTAAGTCAGCATAGTGGTACCATACCTGCTCACCAGTCCGGGGGATGCCAGTAGCACTAGTGAGGTCATGTGCAAGACTGTCCCAGGCTCCAATTTGTATTGAGAGCCCTGGTACTCACCCTTCTGCAGACTCTCCTAATAGTTTCTTACTAGGAGTCCAGCTATGACCCTGGACTCCAGAATGCTCTAGTGTTGTGCCTGAAAGTGCATTCCCTTTCCTACACCAGCCATTGTATCTGCACAGATGAACTACACAGTGTTCTCACCTGCGCCATTTAAATAGTGCGATATTCCCACCCTTTGCTGTCATTGGATCATTTTGAAAAGGTGAAGCTCCGCTAAGCAGTGCACAAACCTGCTGAGCTGGTTTTAACACTGCTTAAAGGAGAAGTTGCTAAGAATGGTTTCACAGTGTGCTAATCCGCTTAGCTGAGCTACCTGCTGCTTAGTATTCACATATTAGCAATGGTTACACCTGCTAAGCATAGCTGAGCATTGCTAACCATTGCACACTTTTCATTTATTAAATATATCTGAATACTGACTTCATTTATTAAGTCTATATGATTTACTTTACATGCCATCCCTGTATGTGCTTTCCTTACATTGGCAATGGGTGTGACTATACTGTATGGGACACTTCTGTATACATGGGTGGTTTCACATGTTATATGCACTCACAATTCCATTTCACACCAGCTAGTCTACCCTGGTTGACAAAAACAGTTACATCATTTAAGTTTAAAAAATTAATTTTAACACTGCTTTCCCATATAAAAATAACTTGCCTGTCTTGGTACTCAAGCCGTGAACACCTGCATGCAAAGCTGGGACTCTAACCACTACAATATCTCAAGTTCGGAATTTCAGCTCTATATTTGTATTTATCTCCTATCGGTTGTTTAAGCTATGGCAGCGGAGGGCCATACATGCACACCTGCTTAGCTACATTAATACATTACTTAGCCTAGAAAAAAATGTAATATTATTATTATTATATTATTTTGTTATATAGTGAGTATTGTGGTGTTCTGATATGTCATTGAGGACTGCAATCAGGAAATAATGGCATACATTTGACTTTCAGGCTTTTATCCTTCAGAGATTCATGCTAATACATATTCTGTTTTCTATCAACTTTCTAGGTTTGTGAGGACAATATTCAAGTGGTGTCCCTATTTTTATTGTTTTGTCCCCCTATTATTTGCACGTTTGTCCACATGGACGTCTGTCAGGGAATATTGGCATACATTTGACTTTCAGATTTCTGTCCTTCGGAAATCCATGTTAATACATGACCTGTTTTCTATGAACTTTCTAAGTTTGTGAGGACAATATTTCAGATGTGTCCCTTTTCAAGGATTTATACCCCATTATGTGTACCTTTGTACACATTTCTTGCTTTAGCACATTGCGGAGGTGTCATACAGCACTTTTATAATGCAGGGGTTGTGTCATATAACCTGTCACACATCCACTGCATTGGTTTCCTGCTGCCATATGTATTTCAGTGTCCACAGACACTGAAATGATAATTTCTTTCATTTCAGTGTACGCGGACACTGAAATACTGGCATAATATTAGAGAAATTCTCTAATATTATGCCAGATCGTGAATAGAGAGTGCTGTACGGCACTTTCTGAGTGTAGGGGGCTTGTTCAATGTCCATGCACTACGTGAACACGCCCTCTGCACTTGTTCACAGTTCGTATTCCTGTAGCTTAAACAGCAGCGTGACTTCATGAATATGCAAGGCGCGCTGATGTGGCTACATGGACATGATCCACTCCATGCAGTAATAGGTCTATTCCTGCACGGACTTTATTGAATCCCAGGGATTATATTAAAAAACCACTGAGGCAAACTGAGATAGTGTTCAGTGAACTTTGTCATTGAACTTCATTACCTTTGTTTCTGCTTTTACTAGTCATGGTGAATGGGAACTTCTTAGGAAATATTAACCATTAACTAAGCTAATAATTACTTTATAGCTATGATAACATTATACATAGCATTTCAATTCCTTAATACTAAAGCCATCCCTGATAAATGTACTATTACAACAATGTTGCACTGAATAAAGTTTATAATTGATATTCCAATACTGAGCACCTAGGACCCATTAACTATTATATCACAGTATTTTGATATCTGTCATCTCCCACCATTGAATAAAGTACCAGAAACTCTTATCCTTCTCAACTAAACAAGTATTAAACTTTTGAAAAACCTACTCTACTTCACTTGATAAAAGTGCACAATCTATCTTAACAGTGTTCTTAAATTTTATATGGAAAAGTCATTTATTGTTTAAGAGAGCAAGTCGTTTTTAATTTTTTTTTCCTTTCTCAGTATTTACTTTTCTTTTTAAAATTAAGTCCAGCTGCAGCTTTAAGAATTATTAAATTGAACAGGAGACCCACCCTATAAGAAATGATTGACAGCTGAAACTTATTAACATATGCAGGACTCCGCTGACAATAAGATAGCTAGAGACTTCAGCAGGAAGCTCAAAATCTTAATCCAGTTTACATTGAAAGCTAACAGACATTCTCTTCTTCAAAAAGAGCTTGAGATGCAAATATAATTAACGTTTCCAACATCTCCACAAAGCAAAAGAAAAACCCAAGAGTCGCAATGTCACTCTTATTCAATATTATAACACATACAAGATCACATCACCTTAGAAAGCAAAAAGAAATCAAAAGGTGGCCCTAATACAACAGTACAGATAACTACACATGCCGAACATCCAAAATGCCGTAGTACCAACCACAACAGGATCACAACCAAGCAGTCACACAAGCCATAATGAAAAGCACTATCACTTTCAAACAGCTACGTCAGCCGAAATCCGCCAGCCATCCTGAACAAACACAAGGACCGAAAACATCCACAACCGCCAGCAACATTCACAAACCAGTCTTCCACACAATGAAATAATAAGCAATACTCAAAAGGCAAAAGAGAAGGTGAGAAACAGAAGATAAAGCAAAAAAATGTGTTAAATTTTACAGATGGCATTTCCTAGACACAAACAGAGAACCAACCCCACTAGTAAACTGCTCAGCCCATTTCAATGCATAATAAAAAAAAAAAAAAAAAAGTCACTCCATGAAAATTTTACATTGTGAGTATCACACAAAGACCGTGTAAACAAAACCTGCAACAGCAAACTACATGTACAAAGTCAGAATCTTGTACTATCCCAATGCATTTATAAATCTAGGAATCAAGGTTAAGGGTATATAACTGTAATATATTTAAAATGAAGGGAAGGAGAAACCATAGGCATTCAAAATCAGTTTTAATAGATTTTCAAAGATTTTAAATGAAAAAAGAGTTATATTAGTAATTTACATAAAAACATATTCAGTTATAAAATATTAAGCACAAATATTATTAAAGATAAAGAAAAACTGTATAAATAAGATCAAGTTACCTTGTTGTAGGAAATCTCCAGGTTCTCCCCTCCCTATTTAAAAGTGTTGAATGTAGCTTGTTCATATGGTTTCAGAACAAAAATAAAGAAACACTATTATATCCAGTTACATTTCGACAATATGGGAATTCAGTAAAGCTTACACAGTCAATTTTTCTGTGTGTGCATTATGGCACGATGTGAACATGGGCATGGTGAGTTTCAGATTTAGTAAAGCCAGTGTAGTGGCACACAATCATGCGCACTCATGCGCACTCACACACAATTATGGAAGCTTTCATGGAATGCAAATTTCAGCATAAGTAGCTGAAATTTAAGCTAATGGAGTGAAACAACATGGTGGAGTGATCCAACAACCTTAAATACAACTGAGTAGCCTCCTTGTCCATGTCAGTATTGTATACGGAAATATTCTGTGTACAAGAGTCTACATGGAAGCAAGGGCATGTAAAAGTCCCAGAACTATGGAAAGAATGCCCATGAAAGGTTAGCAAGATACATATAATGGGTGATGTATACACTGTGGATGTCTAAAAGCATTGGAGGGGGGGTGTCAGATTACTATAAATGTATTATTTTTTTTTACCTCATGTTTGCATGGTGCACCACTTGCCTCAAAAGGTTTTAACTGTGATTACCAGAAAAGTCTTGTAAAAGAGGAGTATAATGTACTGTAACCATAAGTAAAATAAAATGCTGCCTTGTGTCTTTAAAATCGTACTCCCGCACTGTTGACCAGCATACACAGCTACTAACTGTGTAGATTCCAGACTGCCAATGTGGTTATTATGCAAATTAGTGCAAAAATCAATGGATTTGTTAAATCACAAAAAGCAGGAACCGTGAAAGGATGTTCACTTCCTGTTGACTCCTACACAATGTCTGTGTTTCCAATAGATGTCAGTGACATCAGGGAGGTGTCAGGTCACTTTGTTTTTTGTGTATTGTGCATGTTTGAGTAGTGAACAGCTTGCTGCAAACAGTTTTGGTGATGCATGCCTTGTTCGCAATACTAGACCACCCACATATCAGGCATGAGCTACACATCCAAAAATAGAAACCGGATGCATTAATTTAATATTGTTGAGCACCACTGGGCATCATACAAACCCAGTAAACAGAGCTGTGCTCTGGTAATAACCTCAAGTATTTGGACTTTGTGTAACTACTCCTGTGGCGGCAAATGCTAAGTGTTGAACTGGAGTGCAGATGATCCCGCATTCTAGTATAGGGCATGTCAACTTTTCTCATACTGTTCTGACATTGCAGTTTATACAAATAAAGTACAACTTGCAGTAAATTGTGTTTTCTCCATGTTTCACGACAACAGGGATGAAAATATAAAATTTTGACATGGCTTACCTTCATTATGCACAGCTGTGCTCTGCTGAGCGATGGTGCACACAGCTCACTACTGCGCACTGAAGTAGTACCTTTAAATCTTGTTAATTATATCCTAAGCTGGTGAGTTGCATTTTAATTAGCTAATCCACATGATGAACCTACAAAAAAATATATAATGTATGCATACAGCCTACAGTCTGATTTTTCCATCGATACTTCAAGACCATTGGTGTAAAGACTTGGAAATGTTAACTGAGATAATGCTAGGGGCTGCTGCAGCTATTCTGCATCTGTATGTGCTTGAGTCTGAAGTCAATGCTGCTGGTGCTACTGAAAATAAGCCTAGGCCAAGAAGGAGAAGAGTGTTCAAGCTCAGGGTAACCCTTCCAGGTGCTACATGAGCTGGAGATTGTAGAGCAATACAGGGTGGACAGGGACATATTACAAGAACTCTGTGAGCTCTGCCACCCTCAACTTAGAGCCAGAGCCAACCAAGGGGAACCTATTCCAATGGAAACTAAGGTTTATGTAGCCCTTAGGATATTAGCTACACATAATTTTCAAACAAAAACTGGGGACATGATGGGGGTGTCACAGACATCAGCATCCAGGATATGCCACCAGTTCCTGGATACTATGCTCCTACATGCCAATGACCACATATATTTCCCCCTTTCTCCTGAGGAGAGGGACAGCAATATGCAATGGTTCTATCAAGTAGTGCACTACCTTAAGGTACTGGGTACCATAGACTGCACTCATGTACACATAAAGGCACCACCTGTTGAGCATGGCAGAATCTACATTAACCGCAAGGGGTACTGCTCCATCAACTGCCAACTAGTGTGCAATGTCCAGGGGATTATCTTGAATGTGTGTGCTGGCAACCATGGCAGTTATCATGACTTATATCTGGCACACATCACAGCTGTATCAGATGTTTGCTAGGGGTGACATCCCACAGGCCCATTTACTGGGAGATGCTGGCACTCATCAGAAATGCACACCCACCCACAGAAAAATGTCATAATGTGACTCACGCACAAACTATGAACATCATAAAGCATGTTTTTGGTTTTCTGAAGTCACTGTTTCAGTGCTTAGATATATCTGGTTGAGCCTTACAGTATATCCATGCACATGTGCACAAATATTCACAGTATGTGCTATGCTCCACAATCTGATCCTGAGGAAACAGCTGCAGCAAGATCAACAAGGGGAAGGGACACACGTCACCCCACCAATGCCTAGGTCACTACAGTCACAGGAGGATTCAGAGGAGGAACCCCCAGCTGCTGTCCCTGTAGGTAGATGTAGGTGCGCTCAGTACTCCCTTGCTTTGGCTAAGATACAACACATAGCAAATTCACTGACCACTTAGGGACCTAGGACTAATACCTTTCTCCTACTCACATGCATATATTAAAAATGATGTCAGGCAACTCATACAACCTGTACATATCTGTGTATTGGCTGAGTACTGCTTGCATCAGACAGAGTCAGGCCTGAACTAAAGTTGTTTCAACCACTGCATTTGCAAGGTAAGCCCTTAAACTACAATGTATTCTTGAAGAGTGTTATGACATATCCTTGTATCTATGAACTTGGTACAGTTTACAAGAAAACAGTGGTGTATTTGTACAGAAATTAAATTAGCATGTGACTACATACACTATTTTACTATTATGTGCCTATTTGTAATTAGTAGGCCTCATGCATGAAACATTCATACAGTCCTACTCCAGCAGATTAGTGGTACATCATTCAAGAGGGAAGTTAGAAAGTGAGGCTTCACACTGCAGTGTCTGACTTCAGACTTGTTTGTATCCTAACAGTAAATGAGGTTTGTTCTCCCCACCCCCCAAAACAAGAGTGTCCCCTTGTAACTGACATAACAGTAAGTTATCTGCACTACCCCCAAACCCATGGTATATGGATGTCTGTCACAATTATTATCCCCCACATTTTCAGGACAATAATATAGATTTTATCATGCATTGTATGTGTTAGGTGACTGATGAATAGCAGTGTACATTTTTATGGAGGTGGTTGTGTGATGAATGACCCCAGTACTGGAAATCTGTTTCTGTGGCCTAAAGGACTAAGGCAGCCATCTTGTCTGATAAAGCAGTAATGCTGTTGAGGGTTCTAATCTTGATATAAGCAGCAGTTTTGGAGGTGTACTAGCAATAGACTGTGTTTTAGAGACTGTGACTCTGTGTCCCATACTGTTATCAACTTGTTCTTGTTTTATTTCAACATTTGCATGGTGTGCTGCATGTATAAAACCTTTTTAATAAGGCTTAGTCGGGTTGAGTGTATTGCAGCATTGCAGATACAATGAAAGAGGAAATATGATTTATGTCAGACTGCCAACCACAGACATTGGATATATTCAATTATTGCCATTAGTAATCAGAAACTCCCAGTCTGAAGTAGAGATAGGAGTGGGCTGTATTAACAGGTATATATTACATAATAGTAAGTCTCACATGTGAGCAATGTGCCTCATGTTTGCACACAATGATTACCTATGCGCAAACAGGTACAGAAAGGCAAACATGCATGCATGTACACTTAGTTAACCATAGCAGAAATTAATGCATCTCACGCTATTGCATTATACATGTATATATATATATATATATATATATATATATATATATATATATATATATATATATATTGTACCGGACACCTGCACCAACTTGACAGACCTCAGACATGTCTGAATAATAAAACATCAGGGTCTCTAACATGTGTCTTCTGTGGGCATATTGAAGTAGCTGTCACTGTGTGCAGTATCATATAGATAGCTTTGAGGTAGATTATGTATGGTTTACAGGGCTATGGGTGGCCAAAATGGGATGAAAATGATGCACATACATAAGTAATGTGGGAGTAGAGTTAACAGTTCCAGGGATGTCAATGTACACTATGACATACATAGGACATGCTGGAGAGACAGTTACATCTCTCAAAGGTTGTTACTCCTCTGCAGTAGCCCTCAAATCCATGTCAGGCAGTGCACCTCCATTACTCTGTTGAAGGGCAGCCTGGATGATTTGCTGTGAAAACGTTATCTGGCATGGCTTACTGCTGCTCGTCTCCTGGATATGGGTGGTCCTTGTTAGACAAAACTTGCTCCTGCATTATATCTGCCTTTGAATATTATATTGTCATGTACCAGCTATGCGTCTAAACACCATCAAGTAAATACCCTAGTCATATTGTATGAACCTCAGAACCTATGGCGATGTACATGCAAAAAGGAACATTATACTGTATTACCATTCTGATGAGGTTTGTCTTCAGTGCTGACATACAGTCCTGAGCTCTGAATTTGATGGGTTGACTTTGAATGTGCACCCATACATTTGTACTAAACAATCTTTAAAAAGAAAGTTACATATATTAATGAGACACATTTAACAGTCTGAATTCACAGCCCTTACAAAAGCATCCACTATAAAGTAGATAAATTATTATGTTAGCAACTGTCTAAATGGCTAGGTACAATCTAAATGACAAGTACAATTATCAGTTCAACAGCCTAGCCTATCAGTTTAGTCTGGAACAGACTTTCTAAGTCTATTAGAAACATTCGAAATATAAAACAATCCAAAATGCAACTAAAACTTTTCCTCTCAAGCGCATAGATCTGCTCATGCCAGGAGCCTACATGAATACTTCATGGTCTCCAACCTTTTTCTCTACTACTTTAACTCACTTCTGTTCCTCTCTTATACCTTTATGGATACTTTTCTTCGACTCTGCCTTTCTCATAATTTTAAGAATCTCTGCTCAGGAAGCTATGACTACTATGTATCCACCAAAACTAAAAACTATGTAAATAATTAATCTTTTTTTCTTTGCAGTTACATTAGCTCCAATCTGCCTTTATATTGTACTTTCCATGCCTCATTTGTAAATACCTATAGTGCATACTTTGCAATTGCCTGACTCTGTTAAATTGATCTCATTCTATTTGTCTATTGTAATGGCATTTAGCATAATCTTTTGTGCTTATGCCATGTTATTACTTTTTTATTTTTTTTACTATATTGTATAACTTAAAATACATTTTTTTCTGTGTTCTGTGAATATATGCATGTCATTTCCTGCAGCTTTTCTCCTCAGGTCTCCACTGAAAATGGGCTTTTAGCTCAGTTGAACCATCCCGGTTAACAAATGCCAAATAAATAAAATAACAGCATAAATGGAGGTAATAAAGTCATATTAATATAGATAGTCACTTTGTGCATCAGACACATAGCTTTAGTATCCCTGAATCCAAACGATAGATGACAGGGATGTGGTACAGTTATCATCACTTGCACAGGGTGCTGTATGGGGTTGCAGGAGGCCTAGGCTGACACAAAAGGTTAGTGTGTGTGTGTGTGTGTGTGTGTGTGTGTGTGTGTGTGTGTGTGTGTGTGTGTGTGTGTGTGTGTGTGTGTGTGTGTGTGAGCAAGCAAAGGGAATCAGGCAAGATGGACCATGTAAATGTTGAGTGTGTATGTCTGTAGGTGCCCTCAGTGTGAAATTGGTGTGTGAATGTCTGCATGAACACAGCCAAGCTCAGTGCTACCTGTAAGTGTCTGTATGTTGGACAGCTGTGAGCCATGCATGGTAGACCTGGCAGTTCATCTGTTCATCTTCTCTGCTCCTGAACATGAGAACTAGGAGTTGCATTGGCGCTTCCATGCCCAAGGTCATACTACCTGAAGGTGACCAATGTCTGCTGGATGTGCTTCCTTCAAGGTAACATCTAGGACCATGACCCCATGACCTACATCTAGGTGTAGTGCACAATCCCTGCTGGAGCAGTGGAAATACTGCTATTATGGGAGTGTGATCGGACAAGGCCATGTTGGCTCTCAGCAGATTTAGTTGCTGACCTATGCCTATGAGACCAACACACCCCTCCCAGCAGACATTCCATCAAAGACAATGTGCGTTCCATGACAGATACTTTGTGCTCCCTCACAGACACATCCCATTTCCAATGTTTCATTCACCTGATCCAGGGAATCAACAACACGGTCGAGGCAGTCATGGATGTCAGACTGTGATGCATCTATAACCCTCAGAATTCTGGAGTTCCTTTCTGAAAGTGTCTGTACCCCCATGATGGCCCTAAAAATATATTGAGTGACACATGATGAGGCACCTGCAACAGGTGGGGAGGCACAGCAGGCCTCCTCCCAGCACCCCTATCAATCCTCATGTGTGGCACCTCACCAACAGTTTGATTATGGGCAGTGTCAACAGTCACGAAAGCCGTAATAGCCACATTTCCCTGGTCAGTGTCCTCACCATCCAGCTGTCCAATATCTATGGCCTCAGTGGACTGGGCATGTGTAGGCATACTTGCTGTGTCTGGTAATAATGATGGGGGTCACTGGATGTCAATCTCTATGTCAGAATCAGGCTTTGCAACCCTGGATGTGCTTCACTTTTGCCACCATCATCAACTGAGTCTGATGAGACATTGACATCAGGTGGCATAGGGGACACCAAACAATTCCCATGTTCACCTGTGATAAAAGGAAGGAAAACAGGAATACATTAATACCTGCACTACAATGCTGCAATATATGTTAAATAATTTACACTGCTGTCACTATTACAGACTTTATACCTCTCAACCTCTTGGAGCAAGAAATGTGGACAAAGTCATGAATAATAGGTTCATAGGTTTATAGTTAGGTACTAAGCTATCTGCCCGAGGGCATTTTTAAGCCTAGCCAGAGTGTGTCGGCTTTCAGCACCCCATTGATTAACTGAGACTCTGTCGAGCAGAGCTAATGAAGTGATCTCAGGGGTGTATTTTCTGTTACCCATCCACTTGTCAAGGCTTCTCTTGAAGAGTGTTAGTGAGGGGCTCTGCCTATTGTAGTTAGGAATTTTATTCCAAAGCATGGGAAGTCTCTGTGACAGGAATCTATTCCTCCAGCATGTTCTATTTATTGTTGTGGTGAGGTTTAGCTCCCTAGAGCACGTGGCTCACAGTGACTTGGATTTCTTTAGGTGGAGCATGTCCATCAATTCTGAGTTGGACATGGCTTTGTAAGTCAGGCAGAGATCACCTCTGAGTAAGCGATATGCTACTGAGTACAGCCGGAGTTTTTTCAGTCGGGCTGCATAGGACATATGTTTGAGGCCAGTAATCCTCTTGGTGAGGAACTTTTGTGGTCTTTCCAGCTGTTGGAAGTGTCTTGTGAGGTACATCCCAAATGGGGCATTGTACTCTATGATGGGTCTGATGAGTGACGAGTAGAGGGGCACTATATAACCTCTTTATTTCTAGATGCAAACCCCTTCATAATTAGATGGGCCACATAGAAGGATTTCCTAACTACTTTGGCAATATGATTGTCAAAGGAGAGATTACTATCTACCTGGGTCCCAGATCTTTTATTACCTCTTCTGTATTAAGGGGGCTGTTGCCTATGTGGTAATTCGTGGGTGTTTTGTTTTTCCCAAACGGGATGACTATGCATTTTTTGGCATTTAGCTTGAGGCCATGACTTTGACACCAGGTGTCTGTCTCAGTAAGGCCTATTTGAAGGACATCCGTGTCAGCCGGAGAGTCAATTATGGCTCCCAGTTTGCAGTCATTGGTGAACTTGGTTAGCCATAGTCCTCCTGTGTTTGCCTGTACGTCTGAGAAGTATATGCCGAACAGTAGGGGACCCAGGACCGAGCCTTGTGGGACACCACTTGTGACTGGTACTGGTTTAGAGTCGGACCTGGAGCCCGCTATTCTTACCGCGTGAGTTCTGTCTGTAAGCCAGTTGGCAACCCATCTTGTGAAGTAGTGGTTTATGTTCAGGATGGTGAGTTTTTCTATAATACCCGAGTGAGGAATGGTGTTGAATGCCTTGGTGAGTTCAAGGTAGGCTGTGTGAACCACCTTTCCCTCATCTATGGTCTTGGTGACTGTCTTGAAGAAGTCAACCAGGTTTAGTAGGCATGATCTGCCCTTAACAAAGCCGAACTGGGTCGGGTCAAGTGTTTGGAGGTTCCAATGTCTTTGTTAATGAGTTCCATGATGATGCGCTCCATAGCTTTGCAGACCAGGCTAGTCAGGCTTATGGAGCGATAGTTACCAGGGTCAGTTGTAGCCCCTCCTTTGTGGAGTGGAATAACCGTTGCTGTGTGCCATTCTATGGGCATGTAGCCTGTGGAGAGCCTGATGTTGAACAGCGTGTTTAGGTGGGGGGGGGTTAGTCCGTTTTGTAGTTCGTGCAAGACGCAGCTTGGGACACCATCTGGTCCCATTGATGCTGTGTTTTTGGCTTTTGAAAGGGCTGTTTTCACCTGTGCTTCTGTGATTTCCGGGACACTACACTTTTCCGGTATTATTGTAGGCCCTTTTGAAGATGAGACGGAGGTGAAGTTTGCACTGAATCTATCTGCCAGGATGTTGGCAATATCAGTAGGTTCAGTACATTTTGTGCTATTTTGCACTAGCTCAGAGCATATCTGCGAGTTGCCACTTAGATTCTTGACATAGTTAAAGAAGGCTTTGTGGTTATCTTTCGAATCCTTGGCTATTTTTCTTTCAAAGTTATCCTTAGATGATTTTATGAGGGACCTTAGTTTCTTACTGATACTGATCAGGGATGTCTTTCCTTCTTGGGATTTGCTTTTTTTCTGAACTAGTTTCCTCCTTCTGTTGTATAACCTGTTTATGGTATAACCTACTTATAATGGTGAACAAAGGACAAGTACAGGCACCATTATGACATATTGCCATAACAAACCTAGAAAGGTGATAAAATGACAGGTATTGCTTCATCATGACATTTCTCAAGGGTATGCAGTCTGAATGTGAGATCTCTGTCATTATTTTATGCCTCCAATCATTAATGTCTTATCGATAGTTTGCAACTCAGTCACTATGATCTTTAATATGGGCCAGAGATATGAGTCAAACATCTGGACATTCTACAAATCTGTACAGTTGACAAGTATGCATAGAGTACAGTAATCTATACAGCAGGCCTGAGATGACATTTTAGCAGATATGTTGGAATATATCTACATTAATGACATAAATGTATTCTGCTTACCAAGGAGCCCTGTATTTGTGGATTCCTGACAGTCAGAAAGTAAAGGGAGAGGTAATAGCAACAGCACTATATTTAATGGTATAACAGGAGGTAAAACTTTTAATAATTTAAACCTACAGTAACTGCATTGTTAACAAGAATCTGGCCAACAACCTCTAAATGACCTTAAAACTGCAACTATCTTACATACCCCAACCAAAAAACAACCTGACACACATATAAACTATATACACTATTACAGAATGAATGCAGCAGTATTCTAACAATGATCTAATGATGTAAAATGCTTCCTCCTACACCATTAACATATACTACAGCAAGTATGAAACATTAGATGGAGGAACTATTTTGCATCAAAAATATATTAAAAAAATAAAATAGTACTTAAAAATACATAAGTAAGTAAAATACATCAGGCCTCACAACACTCTTTGGCGGGCATTAATTACACATTAACACACACCTTGTCGGGCATTATTGCTTGCTTGGATACCAGTACCCTCTAGAACTAGACATTTCATCATTACTGCACTGAGTGCATACATAGCTGATGCCAAAGATTCATAAATATTACATTTTATAATCTTGATCTAAACATACAAGTATTTGAAATGATAGATACACCTGTATTTGAACCCAGTGCCATCTGAACCAAAACAAAATACCATCAATGCATTTAACAGCTAGTGCGACAGAGTTGGTTGACTAGCAGGTGTATTTTGCACATTGTGTAGATAATTGCACACTAAACTGCTGTTGCATACACCTGCTACTTAAGTAAATCAATTAATAATAATGCAATACTTGTTATTCTACCGTGTTTCTAAGTTTGTAAGAGCAATATTTACAACATGTCCCGTTAGTAATGATCCTTTGTACCCCCATTGTGTATGGCTTTGTCCAGATGTATTGCCCTACCAAGCTGACAGGTATATTCCTATTATTGAATTCACATTTTATAAGCCTTGTTGAGTGATGTTGCATGATGCACAGTATCTCACAAACATGCTTTATTGAGAATATGTGACAATTAGTACTGATTGTTTGCAATACATCTGCTAATTAACTGACTCTGTGGTTGTATGGGTCAGTGTATTGCTGATGAAGTCAGATGGTACTGGGTTCAAAATAGGGTGTTGACCTAATTTTTACAAGTGTGTATTATACTTTTACATGCATTCAATTATATTACTGTTGATTACCATTGCACGATAATTCTTTAAAGAAAAGAAAGAGGAAAGATAGAAAAATGGTGAAATGGGGAGCAAGCAGGGGGAAAAAAACAAGTAAAATGAAGGCAGGAATGTGCAGGAAGGGTATAGGTAAGAACCATAGCTAACCATTTCTTCAATAGTAACAACTGGGCACATGTACAGATTCTTGGCTGAGTTTTGACTGTTACCTCCAGAGGGAGGGGTGACAATAGCATAATTGCATTGTGAAGCCAATTGGACCAAACTAAGTGTGTCAAGTGGATGTGTATGAAATGGAGAGCTATGTATGAGATGATTTTTTTTGGGGGGGACAGGTGCCATTTTTTGAAGGAGACAGTGGAATGTTCAGGAAGGAACATAGGCAAGCCTGAGTCAGGCAGGTTGGGAAGGTGAGGAAGCATTCACAGACAGATAAGACATACAAGACAAGAGACAGGGTTGGTGAAGGACACAAGAGGGGGTTGAACACCTTGGTTGGGGTGGGGTTGGGGGGCTTGAGGTCCCATGGATGTCAGGCACTGTAACAGTGTGACTCAAGTCATCACCCATTGGACTGTCAGCACTGTTCCATCACTGCGCCGCTGGCTGCAGTGGCTGACGTCTGCACCTATGGCCGGTCTGCCATACCAGCATAGAAAGCATGCTCTCCATCCTGCATATGTATGTGTCCATGGTCTGATGCAGAATCATATGCACCATAGCTGGTAACTCTGCTCGGGTGATGAATGCACCCCTTCTGCCTCTGCTCCCAGAGGGGACCTCAGGCCTGGCCTTTACGGCAGAACCACCTGAGTGCCCAAGTAGGGTAGGGGCAGCAGGGGGGTAGCCGCCAGGCTGCAGCGCAGATGTGGTAGGCCTTGGTGCTTCAACCAGTGGTGAAAGTGTAGGCAGATCTTAGGGAACCAGCCTACCCTGCTTTGCTGTAGTAATAACATAAATAAAATTATAAACAAATATGAAATAAAACATAAAGCAAATTTATAAACAAATATGAAATAAAACATAAAGCAAATTAAGTGAAAATAATAAAAAATGAAACAATAAATGATTATAAAAAGTTTTAAATAATATAATTATAAACACAATGATAAATAATAAAAATGAAAAAGTATTTAACAACAAAGCAATATAAAAGTATATATAATAAACAAAACATACAAAATAATACCAAATAATATAATAATAAGAAGCATGATTATATAAATAATATAATAATAATAATAATAATAATAACAAAAAAATACTAATAAAATAAGACATTTATAAAAAAGAAGTGAAGGGATAGGATGAGAGACAAGAAGAGCATTAGTAACTTCATAGATAATATACAAAGCTTACTACAACTGATTTATTCAATTCTGTTACATTCTACATTTAACAATACCAACTGCTATGAATTTTCTGTATTACTTGGAATGCATGTACAGTGATTACACTTCGCAGCAGGCCATTCAAGCCTCTAGAGGTCTGCACATCAAATGCTATAATGATGATTACATAACAGTGCTGTATTTTGATTGATGACAAGCTAAAACAGTATTTTAATTTGGAGAGTGTGGTATTATAACCCACAAGCATTTTCTACTGTAATACTATATTTTTCCTTTGGAATACAACATAATGCAAGCACACTTTCCTTTTACACTTTATAGATTCATGTTCACTGCTATCACTGTTGCTTTGTGTTACAGACCATACCTCTCCAACTTTTAGAGCAGGATATCTTGGCATATCATAAAATAATGGGTGCACAATGACCCATAACTGGAACATACTTCAGATATTGCTCTTACACACATGGATGGTTGCATAGGATTTGTGTTAACATACATTTTTACACTCATTATTTATTGACTTCAGTATAAATTACTTGCCAAACAACCATGAGTCGCAATGAACAGAGTCACAATGAACAGACCAGAACAGTGATTATTAAACCTGGGTATTTAGCAGAAATAAGTACAATTGCAAGCTATGCCACAGAGTAATGCACGCATGCTTGCTTTTACAGTTCACATATGGATTCACAAGTTCATACACCTTTATAATATAACAACTAATCTATCTATAATTATTAAGTCTGCAATAACACTGCTTTGTATAATTATGCTAACTTACCACATGCTTCTCACATCCTAGTCAATTGCATCAGATGGGACATCACATTTAAGGCTGTCTGTTCTGCAGTTGTGGGAAAAATAAAAAAGCATTATGAATATCAGTCAGTTTTTACCATATTCAGCTTGAATATTTATGAGTACTAAATGAAATTCATAAACCAATCCTCAGCAACCCGATGGTAACCAAAAGCAGGCAAACTTGTCACGGAACAAAACATAATTTATTGCAGCAATAAAGGCTCTCCACAGCATAAAAACATACTTGGATGACCCTTTAGAGTATCCCCACTCAGGAGATCTGAAAGGATCCAGAATCAACATCCGATGAATTACCAGTGGAGCAAAAGGGGGGGGGGGCAGAGTGAATCATCATGAGATTGTGAGGTAATGAAGGAAGGTTTTAAATACACTTATCAGGGTTTTAATATGTTTAATTATAGTGAAGTGGAAGTGATAAAGAACTATTTCCTTTTACTATCTAAAGGTTAAATTTTGTTCCAGCTAAGATATGTGACATCAGTACTATTATAGATTTAAAAATGTATATAAGCAAAATAAACTTCCAATTAATGTTTGAAAAGAAAACTACTATTCAAAACAATACCAACATACTACAAAGGGTGAGCATTTATAACCCATCCTTGCATCCCCAGTTAAAAAATCTTGAGAGTAATATTGAGCATGAGTTAAGTAAGAATTTATATAAAAGCAGATTACCCCCAAATTTAACATTAGAAGAGAGAAATTTATTGTATGAGTTAAAGGACAATAAACAGTTAAGGGTTATGAAGCCAGATAAAGGGGGAGGGGTTGTTATTATGAACAATATTATGTATGAGGCAAAGATGTTAGAAATCTTAAATAATTACATCAAGTATAGAGACATATCCCATAATCATATCAATATAGCATATAGGAAGATTTACCTGGCTTTGAATGACCTTATATTAGAAGATTTTATAGATGATAAGTTGTTTGAGTTTTTACATAACCCTCAGCCACGGGGTTCCTGCTATATTCGGGATACCAAAAATACATAAAAATGTGCATGACCCACCCCTTCGACCTATAGTGGCTGCTGAGGGGTCAGTTACTGCCCCACTGGCTAGATATTTAGATGTAAAATGAAAGGGCATAGTTATGAAAAATGATAGTATATTAAAAGATTTGTGGGATTTTTTGAGGGTGGTTACACCAGGAATTTCTGATAATGACACAATATTCATAACCATCGATATTGTTGATTTATTTGGATCTATTCCCCACAGTATGTTTTTATGCTGTGGAGAGCCTTCATTGCTGCAATAAATTGTGTTTTGTTCCGTGAAGAGTTTGCATGCTTTTGGTTACCATCGTGTTGCTGAGGATAGGTTTATTGGACTTAACAGCAATGTTTTCTCTTTTTCTTGTTTTTTTTCTTTTTGAGGATGGATGGTTCACTGGTTATTGCAGGGACTTCCGGACTTGGTAGCACCAATTGTGGCGAGGTCTCCAAGTTGATTGGCAAACTCACTCAGTTGGTGAGCATGTTAACTCTGCTTTGTCAATCCTTAGTGACACAAAACTGTGCTGTGCCTGGGAATCAGGAGGCTGTTAAGCTTTGTCTGTTGAGGCGAGCATTATCGGGTGATGGAATGGGTTATCGGCTGTTTCTGAGGGTAATTCCAGGTTTAATAACAGCCATAATGGATTTTGTGGTTTACCGAAGGTTTTTTGCATGAATGGGGATGGACAAAATGAGCAGGAACTGGCACATTCCCCTGAAGGAATTGAAAACCCACCACCAAGAGGTGACTGTAACATTCAAAGGAATAGCCAAATGATGTTAAATGCTTGGTTAGGATGTAAATTTAGTTTTAATGCAACAGATGTTGACAACAAGTCTTACAGACATTCTTATAACGACAATGTTAATATGCTGAATGATTTGCTGTACAAATATAGAAGTTTGGATTTTGACAGCCATTACCTTAATGAATGTATTATTATGGGTATCGTACCAAAGGGATTGAGGGTTTGGAAATTTCCAAACAATGGTGAGCATGATTCAGAATTTCATCATGAATTAATTGACTTATGTAATAAATGAGATTTTGATCTGATGAAGGTTATTATTAAAGAAAATGAAAGGAACATGGTGTTGCTAATGGAAAACATTGAAAAGGTTAATGATAGTATCATTAATGACTTGCTGTTTTCAGTGGATGAGTACAAGAAAAAATACTTTGTAGTTAGAGAACAAATAGATAATAAATGTCAAAAGATTATTATGCATAAGAAAAAGAAAATAGAAAGAGATAGGCAGGAATATTTGCACAAAACCCACTATCCCCGACCTAGGTTTACTAATTATCGGTTCAACAAAGAGAATATTGATTTTCAAGTGAGGACAGGTGATGCTCAATTTTTTAATAATAATGAGGTTCAAGAAGACCTAGAAGAAAGAAATTTTCATGATATTCCCCCATCCTTGGATGACCCTTTAGAGTAGTCCCCCAGGAGATCCGAAAGTATCTGTAATCAACATCAGGTGAATTACCAGTGGAGCGAAAGAGGGGAGGAGAGGCAGAGGGAGATTATGAGTGAATCATCACGAGATTGTGAGGTAATAAATGAAGGTTTTAAATACACTTATCAGGGTTTTAATATATTTAATTATAGTGAAATGGAAGTGAATAATAACTATTTCCTTTTACTATCTAAAGGGTTAAATTTTGTTCCAGCTAAGAGATGTGACATCAGTAAAACTATTATAGATTTAAAAGTGTATATAAGGAAAATAAACTTCCAATTAATGTTTGAAAAGAAAACTACTCAAGACAGTACTAACTTCCTACAAAGGGCAAGCATTTATAACCCACCCTTGCATCCCCAGTTAAAAAATCTTGAGAGTAATATTGAGCATGAGTTAAGGAAGAATTTATATAAAAGCAGATCCCCCCCCACATTTAACGTTAGAAGAGAGAAATGTATTGTATGAGTTAAAGGACAATAAACAGTTGAGGGTTATGAAGATAGATAAAGGGGGAGGGGTTGTTATTATGAACAATATTATGTATGAGGCTAAGATGTTAGAAATCTTAAATAATGACATCAAGTTTAGAGACATATCCAGTAATCATATCAGTATAGCATATAGGAAGATTTACGTGGCTTTGAATGATCTTATATTAGAAGGTTTTATAGATAATAAGTTGTTTGAGTTTTTACATAACCCTCAGCCACGGGTTCCTGCTATATTTGGGATACCGAAAATACATAAAAATGTGCATGACCCACCCCTTCGACCTATAGTGGCTGCTGAGGGATCCGTTACTGCCCCACTGGCTAGATATTTAGATGTAAAATTAAAGGGCATAGTTATGAAAAATGATACTATATTAAAAGATTCGTGAGATTTTTTGAGGGTGGTTACACCAGGAATTTTTGATAATGACACGATATTCATAACCATCAATATTGTTGATTTATTTGGATCTATACCCCACAGTATGTTTTTATGCTGTGGGGAGCCTTCATTGCTACAATAAATTGTGTTTTGTTCCATGAAGTGTTTGCCTGCTTTTGGTTACCATCAGGTTGCTGAGGATTGCTTTATTGGACTTAACAGCAACGTTTTCTCTTTTTCTTGGTGAAATGAAATTCATATATACAGCAATCAAAGATATCCCATTTCCTCAAGTGGAGGTTGTCAAAATGGTGATGACATTGTTCCCCAGTGCTTGGGATACTGGTCGCACTGATAAAGCCCTTGCCAAACTAGACCAGGATTTGGATTATATTGTGAGCCGGTATACTTTTCCTGCATGAGGCAAGGGCTATGATCATTAACCAGTAGCCCAATAAAGACCTTGGACTCCCGGACACCTCAGTGCTGTGCTCTGAATCACACACCCTCTCAAACACCTGACATATCATCACAAGTTCCAGCTTATGTCTAAATTGCAATTCCTGCAATTCACCTTCAAATATCATGTTTTCCTGTCAAATGCACTCACTGAGAGTGCACAGTCTCTGCATTTTTATACATTTGAAAAAACTGCACACTGCTTACAGTCATGCAAACATGGCAAAACAAGTGTATTGCTTTGCGTGATGCTCCAACAGGATTAGTTATATGTGGTCATGTATTTCAGTATTCATTGTTAAGTTAATGGTATGAGCATAGCGGTGCCCAGCAGTGCTCAGCAATAGCAATTGAAAGCATCCAGTTTCTATTTTTGGATGTCTGGGTCATGTCTGATACATGGGTTGTCCCATTGTGCAAACAAGGTAAGCACAGCCAAATTCTGCAGCTCATCGTGTAAACCTGGTAAAATTTAAAAACAAATAGGAGAAAATCCAAACTGTACAGATATAACTAGTTCTGTCAGCTTTACCAGGGTTTTGGCTTATATTTTTGTGGTGTTCTTCATAAAATTTGTGGTTTTGTAATAATCATTCGGGATGGAAGTCACTAAATAATGACATACGTTTTTGTTTAGGACTTCACAATCTTCAGAAAATGCATGCTAATGTATAACCTTTTATTCTGTAAACTGTCTAGGTTTATAAGGTCAGTATGTCCCTATGTCCCTATTTGTCGGCCTTTGCCCCCCTTTATTTAATGGCTTTGCACAGATTTCTTTCTCTAAGATGTTGAGAAGTATGGCGGTGGGCTGTCGGTGCTCTCCTCTACATGGATTGATTATCTGTGTGTTCTATGAGGTCTTGTGGCCAACACTACTGGGACACATCACAAAAATCTCACTTAGGTGTGCAGCGCATCATTAATATGCTTTGTGTGTTGCCAAAAACATATTTTAGCTGTGTACATGGATACACTCAGGAGCCTACACAGAGTTTATTGAATCCTGGTAAATGTTATTTTTATTTGTTCTTTAACTTTTTCTTTTTCTCATTACTCTTCCATCCTATTCTTTCAGCTTGTCTCTTCAAGGTGTTACTGCTCCAGTCCATATCTTCTACTTGTTTTAAAATGTTTTTTTGACTTTTGATATGATAAAGATGTATCAAGATCTCAAAAACATTGACATCATCAGATAAGACAACCTTCAGTCTGGCATGGAGAAACAGGTGAATTTGCTCTTTCTTAAGCTCTCTGATAAAAGGCAGAAAACATTTTATTTTAGAGATGACTACTGTAGAATAATCATTGTCAAAATGAATTGTTTTACCATGTATTTTAAGTGGAGATTTTTCCTAGGCAGTTTTAAGAATTATTCCTTATCCTGACAGGAAAAACATCTTACTATTGCAGATCTCAGAGATGAATTATTTTTTGTACAGGATGAAGTTAAATCCCTATGTGCTCTCTCAGTTCTGAATGACACTGCTTCTGTTAAGTCAAGCATCTTATGGAGCCAGGATGTCAGAAGGTTTACCATGTTATTTTCTTCTGTTTTCTCTGTAAGACCAAATATACGGATATTGTTTCATTGGGATCTCCTCTCAAGATCCTCAAGTTTGTAAAGTAAAAGAGCATTTTTTTTTAATAAAAATTCAATATTGTTTTCATTTAATCTCCCTTCTATGTCATTTAATGAGCTTTCTTTACCTGAAATTTGTGACTTCTGCTGATTAATAGCTTCATGAATCTGATCCATCTGTTTTGTGCACTATTCTTTGAAGTTATCTCTGGATATTTGTGAAGACAGACTAAGCTTCTTTTTAAAAAGTGATTCTTGTAATTTTATTTTTGAATGACTCATTTTCAAACTGCATAGATAAATAATCTTCCAGATAAAGTATTGACAGGAAATATTAAAAAAAATATAAAACTTCTTTGATATATCCCCACAATTGTTTAAAATAACTTTTTTTTTTTTGAAAATAGGTTATTTTGAAGGTTGTTCCTGTCAGAAATATATAAAGTAGCAGTTGGCATTTAAGTCATGCCCCTCACTGATTTTTCTTTAGTGCAACATAGGCAATTCATTCTTCAAGGGCAGCAGGCACTGAATTTATAGATAGCACCCTGAAATGTAAAGTTGTTTGCCATTAGCAGCCACTTCTTTAGTTACAAATCTCTTTAATGTGGAATTATTCACATGGATTTTGCTTCTGCAGAGGTTGTGCTTATTGACTGATACTGGTGGATTGTAATAACAAAAGTCTGAGTCCCCTTTTATGATTAAAATGTCTTGAAATGGGAAGATTTCTCATTATTGGGTCATATATTTTGTTTCATTGCTTACTGGAAAATGTTCAAAACTACAAATTTAAAACACACTCTGGTGCTGTATTATACAAGAAATATAATTTAATACAATCAGGAAGGTGAATCAAAAAATGCATACATGGCCCTAAAAATGTGTGCAAAAAGCCTGTGGTTTGAAAGTAGCCCAAAGGTAAACATAATTCTCCACTGGCCAGATGCATTTTATTTGAATGTGGGTTTTAATGTTATTTTAATGAATGTAAGTTTCAAAGGCAGAGAAGATTACTGATCATGATGAATCTGTTTTTTATTGTGAGTCTATATTGTTTCCTTAGCAAATGTTTGTGCATTTTATTTCAATATCTGTAATCATTGTAGAAGTAAGTAAGAAAATAGTATGCACATTGATATGTTTGAACAGTGTTCATGGTAACTGGAAAGAAATAGCCAAGTAATGGAACATTTGTATGGCTGGTGAGGGCACTGCTGCAGGAGGACCTGCTCTGAGAGAGCCCAATCTATTACCCTGACTAGGGTCCCTTTTGATCATGATCCAGCTCTGCTAATAATTAAAGTATAAGAATAGTTTACATTGCCCCTTTAAATCCGGAAAAAAAACTTCTATGGTGGTAGCATCTTCTCATTTAAGGAGGCCCATGCCTGCTTTACATGCAGGCACTCTGACATGAGTAGTGGGGCATGAAAAATTAACATTTTCAAAAGTGGGTCTCAGCTCACAAATGTTTGGAAACCACTACTTTAATGCAATGGTTAGACTATGTGAACATTTGGAAAGAAGAAATTATGTTATTTAAATAGGGAATTTGAGAAGAGGGTATAATTCCATTTATGCAAAAATTATTTACTAACCAGATAAAACTATTAGGGACTGTTTGTTTATGACTGGTAATGATATATTTATTATTTACTAATCATATTTCTTGATGTATTTGTTTACATTTTGAATCTTAAAAAGAATTTATCCACAACGCTATAACTTTTACAATTGTTGAAGTAGCATACAATTGAATATCACGGAATTCTATTCCACCATTATCCCAAACTTTTCAGTGCCAATCAAGGGAAACTCTTAGGTTGTTAGGATGCCAACAAATGTAAGTAGCATACTGTTTTTCATCATTTTTTTGTGGAGATAGTACTAAAGATTGTAAGACAAGCAATATTTTAGGGAGAATTACCATCTTAATGAGCATTAGTCATTCTTCTATAGTAAAGAAGAATTTGTTCCAATTTGTGACTAAACTTAAATTTTTATCAACAACCTGTTGAAAGTTTGTATATATCATTTCTTTACTATAGATAAACCCCTGGATTCTGCAAGCCCTGCATGGCATGCAGGATCAGTACAGTTGCTCCAGCAAGTAATATGTCTGCCGTGTGATCCAGGAATAACCAGTAAGGGCATGCATGAGCACTCCTGCAATAGTCCTGCATGGACTCAGCCCCTGTATGCAATTTATCCCATTTGTAGGAGAAATCCATGCAGGTGAGGTGAATTTGTGATCCAGGAAGCTGGAAACCAGCTGTGCAGGACTAGTGTAATCTGCAGAAATGTACTCTGCCAGTAAAAGGGGAACATGTCTGCAAATTACAAAACGGAGCCATAACAGCTCCAAATGAAGGGTGGATATCATGTAGAAAGCACGCCAAAGGCCAACTATAAGGCCATTGGCATGGAAAGCACTTGCAAAAAAAAAATCAACTTTTATTTTTTTTAGCCAATCTCAGCTGTTTAAGGGTAGGGCAGTGGCGTGCAAACGGGATCGGGGGAAATAAGGAAAAAAAACTTAAATAAGCATTCTTACCAAACTCACTATTTTGCCATTATATTCAATGGCAGGCAGAAGACAACATGGCCAGTGAATAGTGGTTGCTAAGGGGGGAGGGCTTAGAGTGGGACATGTAACTATGCATTAGCAGGTAATTCTATGCAAATGAGGGGAATTATAGTGAATCCCAGATTTCCCCTGCATGCTAGTCAGCACCCAACAATGTAAGAGCAGGAATTGCTTTGTGCAAGCCTAGGAGTTAGCTTACATCATAGGGGGGTGTGTCAGGCAAACTAAGCGGATTGGAGCCTTGTAGCTCGGGTTTGCTCCTAGCTTAGCACAGCTAAGCTAGGAGGTGTGTCTGAGGCTGCCTAGCACTCTTTACATTGCCTAAGTGGGTGTGCGTGCCGTTCACTGGGTTTTAAAGGAAATAAGAAGTAAACCAGGAAATAGCAGCTCTGTGCACATTTGAGCACTGTGTTTATGTGACGCGCCCCCTGGCTTAAACAGGAAGGCAATGGGAAGGGAAAACAGCAGTAGGAGGGTAATCTAGGAGAACTAACATAGCTGGCAGGTGAAATGTATCAGAATCAGCCAATTACACAGGCAACAGCCCAGCCCAGCACACTACTATAAACTGCAAACACCTTTCCCTCTGGTATTTCCCATACTCTACACCACTGGTGTATACAAGCAGGGAACTTTTAACAAACAAAACAACAAAATGATAGGTGCCACAGCAGCTATCATACAACAACATGTGGAAGAGGCAAAGCGTGCTGAGGATGAGAATGCTGTCGACCAACCCACAGTGAGGAGATGGAGAAGAGTGTACAGAGCCAGGGTAACCTACCAGGGGCTACATGAGCTGAAGAGAGTGGAGGGCTATAGGGTATACAGGGTCCTCTTAAAGCAAATTGGTGAGTTGTGTCGACCACACCTGACACACCAAACTAACAGAGGGGAACCCATCCCAGTGGATACCAGGTATGTGTAGGCCTAGGAATACTAGCCACAAGTACCTCCCAAAGCCCAACTGGGGATATCATGGGGATCTCACAGGCATCAGAGTATTCCACCAGTTCCTGGATGCCATGTCAGCACATGCCATTTTGCATGTATATTTCCTCAACACTTGTGAGGTGTTGGCCAGCAATATGCATCTATTCCACCAAATAGCAGAATATTCTGAGGTAGTAGGTGCTATAGATTGCACACACATATGCATCAAAGCACCACCTGCTGATCAGGGTACAGTCTACATCAACCGCAACGGCTTCCCCTCCATCAACTGCCAGGTCGTGTGCGATGCCCAGGGCATTATAATGAATGTGTGTGTACTGGCTGCCCTGAAACCTATCACGATTCCCACATCTGGCATCTGATGCAGCTCTACTAGAGATTTGCCAATGGGGATATCCCTTACGGTCACCTAGTGGGTGATGCTGGTTATGCACTGGAGCTGGAGCTGTAGCTGACGACTCCCATCAGAAATGTACACACACCCGAACAAGAACGCCATAATGAGGCACACGCACAGACCAGACTTATAACAGAGCATGTATTTTGGATGCTCCAGTCAACATTCCGGTGCCTGGACACATCCAGTGGAGCCTTGCAATACTCACCAGCTACATGTACTCAAATTGTCATCGTATGTTCCATGCTACACAATATGATCCTGTGGAAACAGCTGCAGCAGGAACAGCATGGGGCAGGGCCACAAAGCCCCCCGCTAATGCAAAGGCCTGCACAGACACAAAGTGACTCAGAGGAGGAACAACCTGAGTCTGCCCCAGTAGGCAAATGGAGGCATGCCCAGTATGCCCTGACTTTGGCAAAGAGGCAATGCATAGCAAATACAATGGCACAGTAGGGACCCAGGGAATGACATCTCTCTCTGACTCGCACATACAGTAAAAGGGATGCCAAACATGACTCTACTGGTGCTCAACCATGTATAGGGAGTGTACTATGTACATCTGACATAGGCAGCTCTCCAGCACCATCCTCAGTACTGGCACACCTACAAGGTGAGTCACTCAACATACCAATTGCCAATTGGAGTAGAAGGTGTTGTTACTTGTATCTATGGTATGGATGTGAGCATGCAAGGGAATTGGACAGTTGAATGGTATGCCAGAAGATAGTAGACACCTATAGTGGCACCATGAGATCTGTAACAAATACTGGTGTCACCAATAGTAGCTAGTATTACACAGGGTGACAAAACCCACTGCAGGAAATTTGCTGGGCCACACGTGTCCATATAACTCACACATGCCAGTCAGGGAGGTTCACATACCCAACAACAGTCTCAGCCAGCAGGACAGGCATAGACAAAGACAAACACAAACAAAGGCTGTTCTATGGCCTCTGAATGATACCTGTGGGTAACCCCCAGGCCTACACAGACAGACTACAGCAGTTCAGGCAGTAGGGTATTAGTTGGTAAGGGAAGAAAGTCAGAAACTAATATGTAGGTCAATCAAAGCTAAGACCTGTAGTACACATAATGCCTCTAGTCAGCATGATAGGTTAGAATACAGAATGGAATGGAGTACCTGGCATACCAGTACAGTCATAGCAAATGTGTATAAGTGTCAAGTGTGCCCCCTATCCTATGTAGAAATATAGAAACAGACAGGTGTGTCCCCCCACAATCCTATGTAGAAATGTAGTAACAGTCATGTGTGCCCCCCACTCCTATGTAGACATGTAGAAACAGTCAAGTGTGCCCCTACCCCTAATCCAGTATAGAAATGTAGTAACAGTCAGGGGTGCCCCTTTCCAAACACTGTGTAGAAATGTAGAAACAGTCAGGTGTCCACCTCACAACTCTATGTAGAAATTTAGCAAAATGTATGTGTAGGTATAATACCAGTGGAGCACAGATGCCCAGAGGTGTCCAAGGTAGCAGGATAGGTTGTAGCATTTGCACAATATGCAGGTATGTGTGTTTTAGGTTGGTGTGTGTTTCATATTGTGTGAGAGTGGTCAGTATGCATGCATATTGAGGTAAGACCTGATAGCCACTGCCCAATACTGCTGATGACAGAGACAAGTCCTCACAACTGCAGTGCCAAGGACAATTCCCACCATTATAACACATGCTAGCAGTAGGCCAATGTAAAAGTTTGGTGGTAATATGTATCACCATCTGAAAGACTGAATGGCATGGCTGTTGGACCAGATATACAAGCAGTACACAGGGGAAAGTACCCCAGATATACAGTATATATTGTGTCACTGTGAAATGGAGACACCCTTAGAATTGTACATGCAGGTATGCATCAGATTATTTGGTCCTGTAGTAGAGGATACTGGTGTTGTCTGCCTGAATACCTGTACATCACAAAGAAGGTAGGACTGATGTATTGGAAACAGCTGATGTACCTGAGCATGCCAACATAACTGAAATGCCACATGCATATCTGTGTGTCAGATGCAAGTAGTGTCCATAGCACACATGCACCCAGCTCATGCAACCACCACCCACAGTTACCTCACTGTGAAATACACCTTTGGGAAAGGTATAGCCCAGTAATCTTGGTGGTGCATCCTATATCTGTGTACTGCTGTAGTGTGATAAAATAGTTAGGTAGGAGTTCTAATCCCATACATGGCAACCATGTGTGTATCTCTGTCTGTGTAGAGAGAAAAATGCTTTTTAGACTAGTCACACTCACTACAATTCAAATGCCCTACTTTGGCAAGGCTGCTGATGTCATTCACTGTGAAATACACCTTTTGGATAGCTGTAGCCCAGTCATCTCTGTGGTGTGTCTCATAACTGTGTACTACTGTAGTGTAATAAACTAGTTAGGTAGGAATTCTAATCCTAGACATGGCAACTGTGTATGCATGTATCTCTGTGTAGAGAACAATAGTTTTTAGGCTAGTCACACTCACTACAATTCAAATACCCTACTTTGGCAAGGCTGCTGATGTCCTTCACTGTGAAATACACCTTTCGGAAGGCTGCAGCCCAGTTCTCTCCCTGGTGCGTCCCATAACTGCATACTGCTGTAATGTGATAAACTAGTTAGGTAGGAGTTCTAATTCCAGACATATCAACTGTGTGTGTTTGTGTGTGTGTGTCTCTGTCTGTGTATAGAGCAATGCTTTTTAGGCTAGTGACACACACTACAATTCAAATGCCCTACTTTGGCAATCCTGCTGATGCCATTCACTGTGAAATACACCTTTGGGGAAGGAGTACTCCAGTAATCTCTGTGGCACATCCTATTACAGCGTAATGCTGTCATGTGATATAGAACTCTGGTAGGGTTCTATCCCCATACATGGCAGGTGTGGATGTTTGCGTGTCTGTGTAGGGAGCAATGCTTTTTAGGCTAGTCACACACACACTACAATTCAAATGCCCTTCTTTGACAATCTCGCTGATCTCATTCACTGTGAAATGCACCTTTGGGGAAGGAGTACTCCAGTAACCTCTGAGGCACATTCTATCATAGTGTAATACTGTCGTGTCATATAGAACTCTGGTAGGGGTTCTATCCCCACACATGGCAGGTGCGAATGTGTGTGTCTTTGTAAGGAGCTATGCTTTTTAGGCTAGTCACACACACTACAATTCAAATGCCCTACTTTGGCAATCCTGATGTCATTCACTGTGAACTACACCTTTGGGGAATGAATACTCCAGTAATCTCCATGGTGCATCCTATTACAGAGTAATGCAGTCATGTGATATAGAACTCTGCTAGGGGTTCTATCCCCAAACATGGCAGGTGTGGGTGGCTCTATAGGGAGCAATGTCTTTTAGGCTAGTCACACACACTACAATTCAAATGCCCTGCTTTGGCAATCCTGCTGTCATTCATTGTGAAATACACCTTTGTGGAAAGAGTACTCCATTAATGTCAGTGGCACATCCTATTATAGCATAATGTTGTCGTGTGATAGGGGTTCTATCCCCACAAATGGCAGGTATGGATTTTTGTGTGTTTGTGTGTGTGTGTGTGTGTGTGTGTGTGTGTGTGTGTGTGTAGGGAGCAATGCTTTTTAGGCTAGTCACACACACTACAATTCAAATGCCCTACTTTGGCAATCCTGCTGATGTCATTCACTGTGAAATACACCTTTGGGGAAGAAATACTTCAGTAATCTCCATGACATGTCCTATAAATGCATAGTGCTGTAGTGTAATAAACTAGTTAGGTAGGAGTTCTAATCCCAGACATGGGAGGTGTGTGTGTGTGTCTGTGTTTGTCATTTGTATCCTGTGTGGAGGTGGCTGTGAGTGTGTAACAACTAGACTCATTGTGGAGCGGATTTTGCAAATCTCTTATATGGTGGACCTAGTATATGTCACAATGCCCACCATACAGGGATAACAGATGTGAAATAGCCGAGAGGCTGGGGTGCTAATCCATACCTCTACATGTAACATCAAGGCCAGGTGAACAAAGTTAGCAACCCTTGTAGTACCCAGAGAACACTCTCAACCCATGTCTCATACACACACACAGTTGCCAAGGTAACAACTGCTATGTTGGTAGTATCCTGCATATTGCCAACTGATTGTAACCATGGTATGATTGCAGTGGACTACAGATGGCATGGCACCCTGTCCATCAGTCCAATAGGCACATACATGCAGACAGTGCACCTTCCCTATCTTCTCCACTGGGCATTCTGCAACACCTGTGGTGCCATCAAATCTGACCCAAAAATGACATACCATGCCTGAAACACATGACCTGTATGGACAGATGCCACTGACATCAGAGAATACCTGTATCATGCTATCAATGTAGGTGCAGGGTCAACCTGCTGTCCATTAACAGTTCCCACCACATGAGGCCAGGACTGGCACATCTGATGATAACTACCTGTGTACACAACATGGGCCAGACACCGCAGGTACAGTTCCACATGTCACTGTACATGCATGTGGGACGTGTGCACATCCCAGACACCATCCATGTCATGGACTAAGGAACACATACATGGCAAGCAATGCACAGAAATGGCCACACACAATAGTTACCCAGGTGACTGGATGGTGAATACAATACCCACCTGTGTGGGCAAATCCAGACACTGCACCCATGACTCACACTGCAGACCCTTGTCATGTGGCCTGATGCCAAGGTATACCCATCACCTAGCCTTGTATAGCCTTCTGGCACAGTTGACCACTGCACACCCATGGAGCAATGCACCCATGCATGTCAGTACTGCCACCCTGTGTCTGTGTGTGTGTGGTGTATGATGCATATGACCACATCCACGCTAACTACAACCCCATTGGCATACTGAAGCATGCTGTCTGATGTCAGACACCTACACTTACCCTTTGCCCATTTAACCTCTGTATAACCCCTGTGGTGCATGTGATACCTACATAGTACTGTGTTGTGGCAATCTAACAAGTGGTGAGTTGTATTCCTGACCCTGCCAAGTGTGTCAATGTGTGTGGGTCCCTGTGATAATGTGGCTTTATTGATGCTGACACGTGTTCATGCAGACAAGCACATGTATTACATCTATTGATTAGCTACCATATCACTGTTGAAGATGTCACTCACCATCACATATATGTTTGGAGGGCTTCTCAACATGTAACCTATGTGGCGCTTCCAATAACTACATAGAAATGTGATAGCAATACATAGTCAGTCAGGGGTTTGATACCCTGTACTGGTAGGTGTGTTACACAAACATGCTTAAGTTGTACTATCCTACCCCTCCCTGACTTATCTGCCTCTGTCTGCCTCTCTCACTCACACTCTGGTGGATGTGGGGACTTACCTCTGCTTTGCTTAGGCAGCAGCATGTGATTTGTAAGTGATGCTCATGATCAGCTGATGGCCTCTGCATGGATTGCAGTGCTTCTTTAGCTGATTGCATGTGGAACAGCTGTGGTAACATTCTCATAGCCAATTGCGTGGAAACACACTCCAATATCTAGGAACACCATGTTGGTGTTGGGCCTTTTCATTCACTTTGAGCAGGAACTAGATCTGTTGTTTGGCAAACAGCATCACAGATAGGCTGGGGAATTACCTCTAACAACATACACTGTGGAAACAGGCCAACACACAGGAGGGGGATGTGCCTGACTTGACTACAGACTGTAAGTTCTGCTATACTGCATTTGGAGTAATGTTGGTTTAACAGGGTGTGTTTGGATATGGCTGTCCTACATGTTTTAATGCCTGTCATGTCAATGCTATTTTTATGAAGAAACCCCTATCTGTAAGGTCTTCTGAAGACTGGGCAGTGTGTGGTGCCTTTTGTTTCTTGTGTTACCCACAAAACACCTATCTGTGAACTGCAGAAGGTAATATGAGGATTGCAGTCAGTAGATGGTGACAGCCGTGAGATTTACTGACTTCTTATCCCTCATAGGACATATGTTGCAACAAACCCTGTTACAACAGTAAATGTATGAGGTTATCGCAGCAACATGTCAGTATTGGCCCTGTGTTTGTGCCTCCAGCCACAACTCTGTCAACCTTTGTACATATGTCATGCAGTAAGATTCGCATATGTTCTGTACACCATATTTATTGACATCATATCTGATAACAAGCCAGTGAGATATCAGACTGCTACACATGTTATGTATAGTAGGGGTTATATTTGAGGATATTACTTGGGCATTCTGTGGTTGTGTGTACAGTACTGAGGTCTGTGTACTTATGGTGATTGTCGACAGTGTGTGTATTGTGAATATGTACCTTGGCCTGTGTACAGACTGTGGTAGATGTCATTGTTCTTGGTCCATTCTATCTGATGTTACATGCTGTTCCACTATATGTTATCCTATTGGATTGCATGTTTGTAGAGCCAAACAAACACATGTCCCATACCACAGACAGGCATCGGACCACACTGTGTAGCGACCCAGTATATGTAGGGTGGATGTGTGAAAGGCACATATGAGGATGGTTTTGATCAGATAGTCCATATACTGTAATATTATGCTAGCTAACCATATGTGGCTGTGGCTGTGTTCACATTGGTTGTGGTTATGCACTTTCACACAGGAGTCTATTACTTTGTGTTGAGACATGCCTGTTGAGCCTCCTATATATGCAGGTACATGTGTATTCCCCCATAGCAAATGTAGGCCAGTGTTGAGGCGGTCTGCCTGTAATCTGCACAGTGCGTTGTTACATGCCTAGCAGCTTAGTGTACTTACCCAGTGAGATGTCATGTCCAGATACTTGCAAGATGTACTGCTGTCGGACCACCATAACAGTCATCTATGTCAGTCAAAGTAGTGGGATGCTATACAGATTAATGTCACTAAATAGTGGGTAGTATGTGGCTATGGCACCTCTGTACCAGCAGTTATTATGTGTCAGGACAGACAGGGGTGTATGAATGCAAAACCTATGGGGGCAAATGTATACCAGTATTTATGTGATATACCCAGCTACATGGCTGTTAACATCCACATTGTCAGGCTTGGTCCACATGTCTTGCACTAAAAGGTTCTGTGTATACCCCTGGACTGAGCAGAGTGTGTCAGACTGTCCACATATATTGGCCATATCTCTGCTGTAGTTCACAGGAGCATTACTGTGCTAGCAGTTGTGCTGCACTATGATGTCCTTAGGATGTCTGTCAGTAGCCAATGGTGCACATGTTAAAAGCAGATGTGACCTCCCACACACACCATGTCTGTGAAGACAATCCCTATCACAGTAACAATAGTCTACAAAAATACCTGCAATACAGTTTGCACTAAGAGGTTGGGACTATTGGGGCTGAGGTAGGGCTCCATTCCATGTTCAGGACATATGGTGAACATATATGCATATATAATTATCTATATAGCTATATAGATATATACACATATACATATCGACATGCATAGATGGATATGTATATGTGTATGTATATATATATATATCTATATATATATATATATATATATATATATATATATATATATATATGGGTTCACTTTAAATAATCGAATCTTCAGAACATCGAAGTTCTGATAAACGAGACCAGAACATCGATGTTCAGAACATCGAAGATTTAAAGTGAAGGTGCCAGGTAAGTGAGATTGTGGAATGTTGGGTGTTGTAGGCAGGGCAGCAAGGGGACCTGCATGTTGATTGTGTGTGCCATCTGAGTGTTGGAATTGCAGGTAGGGCATGGGAAATCTCCCGTTAAGTGCTACTGCATATAGCGGTAAATGGGAGATTTCCCTTACCCCACTGCAGTGTGATCTTGGAGTTGGAATATTAAAGTAGGGGGGTGGGGGGTGCAGGGGGGCAAAGCCCCCCTGCGTAACGTAGTGTTTGTGATTTTTTTATTGATTTTTCTGGTTCATTTTGAACTTTCGATGTTCTGAACTTCAATGTTCTGGTCTCGATGATCAGAACTTTGATGTTCTGAACATTCGATGATTCAAAGTGAATCTATATATATATATATATATATATATACACACATACATATAAACACTCAGATATATACATATACAGAGCAATATATGTCTACACATATACAGACAGAGATACATATGCACATATACATATATACATACGGGTATCTACATATATATCGACAGTAATAGGTATATCAGAATAGATATGTATGCACATATAGTTATAGATACCTACATATATACCCACATAAATAGGGATATCTGTACACATAGGATGTGCATACATATATAGTATATAGCTATATATACATACATATATATATATATATATATATATATATATATATATATATATACTACTTCTCAATAGGTGCCCGTACATTCGACCAACCACACAACCGTGCACGGACCATAAACACAACCCTACTAACTCCAGCACTCGGTGTGTGTGTATCCAAAATCCAATGGCCATAAATGCGAACAGCAACACTTTTTCTTCAATTTTATTGATATCCGTTCATGATGGTTTCAGACTGTCACAATTCCTGGTACTACAGACTGGTTTCGCCGTATAGGCGTCATCAGTGTTCACAGTACCCAGATAAACTTGCCGTACATTTAAATTACATTCTAAATGCCCATTTAAAGTGATATACCCATATATTGATAACTAAACAGACATATTTAAACTACATATGCATTCTTATACTGTATAAACATCCACAAATCATCCATTAAAAATATATTGAAACAATACAACTCCTCCTACATATTGATGGAAATACTATGACATGAAATTCAAAAACTTTCATTCAGCCCTGATTTAAATAGGGCACCCAATTTCAAGATCCACATTTTTTCTTTTTTGTCCAAAATTCTATGCTTTTGTGACATAGTCAAAAATACACCTAATACTCTGTCTATCCCTACATGAATAAAATGTGCACTTTTATGTTCTAGCTGATGTTTATATAAAGCACTTCGTGTTCTTTTACAATTTATGTCACTGACATGTAATGATATTCTATTTTTAAAAATCCTAGACGTCTGTCCTACATAAAAGGCTCCACATCTACATATCACCATATAAATTATCCAGCTCGTATTACATGTAATTAAACTTCTGATATCAAAAACTTTGGTAGTATTAGGAGAGGTAAAAGATTTAGTCTTGGATACTATTTTACAGTATACACAATTACCACAGAACATACTACCCTTCATAGTTTCTCTAAATGTTTTTTTATCCATGAAAGAAAATTTTTTATGCTTATTAAGATGTTCACCTATATTCTTTCCTCTACGATACCCAAAATTACATTGGTCACCTACTATTTGGTCAAAATATGGATCATTCTTTAAAATTGGCCAATGTTTTTGTATAACCTGCTTAATTTTAAAAGTGTTGGTACCATATGTAGCGATAAATCTCATGGTATTTGTCTGTACTGCTTTTTTATCTTGATTAACACTCAATAATTTATTCCTATCTTGCATTTTACCATATTCAAGATCACCAGTAATTAAATTACTATCATAACATCTGTGTATAAACCTCGCATGCGTATTTGCTGCCTCTTTATCAAACTCCTGCTTATCACTACATAGGCGTTTTAATCTAGTGAACTGTGCCTTTGGTATGTTCTTAGTTATATGTCTGGGATGGCAGCTATTAGCCTCCAATAGGGAATTCTTAGTAAAAGGTTTTCTATATATACCAGTCATAACTGTTCTATCTAACAATTTAGTAACATTAACATCCAAAAAATCTATAGTGAATTGTTCAATCTTGCTAGTGAAACATATTCCAAAAATATTGTTATTCAGATATTCATTAAATTCATACAATTTTTCTACTGTCCCTATCCAGACACACCAACAATCATCTAAATATCTTTGCCACATGTCCATATTCTGTTTATATATATTTTTGTCATTGTATATCATCCTAGCCTCTAAATAGCCCATAAAAAGGTCTGCATGAATGGGTGCAAAATTAGTACCCATAGCAGTACCTTTCATCTGCAGAAACCATTCCTTTTTATACATAAAAGAGTTGTGCTCTAAAACCATACTCAACATTCTGAGTAAAAAATCAATTTGGGCTTTAGTATAAAGGCCAGAATATTCAGCCCAATAGTTAACCGCAGCTAGGCCCATTTTATGAGGAATACTGGTATACAATGACTGAACATCAAGGGTACACAAATATGCATGTGAGGGAACACTTATATCATCCATAAGTCTCAGAAATGCAGTACTATCTTTAATACGGGCTCTAATCAAAGGTAATAAAACCTTAGGTTTGTCTTCTAGATACATAGATAATGGCTCTATCAAAGACCCCTGGCTAGACACTATTGGTCTACCCGGGGGATTTAAGATAGTTTTATGTATCTTAGGGAGTATGTAAAATGTAAGAGGTACCATTTCAGATACTACCAATTGTTGATAAATATCCATTATTATCATCCCCTTATTGACTGCATCCTCCAAAAATGCATCTATGGTAGCTTTAAATCCATTACTAGGATCAAATGGTAACCTCATATATGAAGTATGATCACTCAATTGTCTGATAACTTCTTTGTCGTAATCTTTAGATTCCCATATTACTATTGCCCCTCCCTTATCAACTTTGACTATCACTATCCTATCATCTTCCTGTAATTTATACAAAGCATCCTTTTCTTGTTTATTCATATTATTGCTATAACTTCTAAATATAACATCCTGATTACTGTGTAGTTCATTTAGCACACACTCCTCAAACATTTTCACTACTGGATGAAAGTGAAAATATGTATGTACATACAAAGAGCTGTACATATGGCCATATAAATGTTGCACTATACAGATGTGTATGCAGACATATGTATGAGTATACATGTGTTTGCACATGTAGACATATATCTACCTATTATATGTATATATCCATATTCCTGTCATGTGTAGACCTCATGGTTGTGTACACCCTCCCTGATGTATCCCACTGTATGTATCTGCTATGTGTACATTATGATAAAACAACATATGTGATGCAACAGTCATATTAATAACAAGTACTATACAATTGTGGAAGTAAAGGCAATTGTTCAATACTACTCAATATGTGTATTGACAGCTATATTGGTAAAACAACAGCTCTACTCACAGAGGTCATGGCATAGTGGTTAAGTGTTGTCACGTTATTGTACAGGGTCTTGGGTTTAACGCCTGCAAGGGCTGTTTATTTTGTTGCTGGCCAGAACAAGGGCTGTCGGATACAGAGTGGTTAAGGCAGTTTTCAGCAGCTTACAACTGACATGTAACATGTATTCAACTGTACCCCAGATATGTCACAGCCATGGTGTCACCACAGTGCCATACCCCATTATGGAATATGACAGCAGACCATCCTAGGGTTGACACATGTACACCTACAACACAGATGGATAACACTATAGGGACCGCAATCAACCAGTGTGACTAACAGCTATAATGCATCATTGTTGGATGGCTGCACTAACTGCCATATATGCATTACACTTTACTCCTTACGTGTTACACTGCAGTACTGTGGTACACTGTAGTACAGTCACTGTGTGCATCAGAACCATATTAGCCTGTCCCTGCATTGATGGAATGGATGACAGGGATGTGGCACAGGTATCATCATATGCACAGGGCATCCTTGTGATGATACATGTACACCTACAACACAGCTGGATGACATTACAGAGACCACAATCAACCATTGTTATTAACAGCTATAATGCATCATTGCTGGATGGCTACACTACCTGCCATATATAGATTACACTTTACTCCTTACAGCATGTTACACTGCTGTACTGTGGTACACTGTAGTACAGTCACCATGTGCATTAGAACCATATTAGCCTGTCCCTGCATTGATGGTATGGATGACAGGGATGTGGCACAGGTATCATCATATGCACAGGGTGTGATGTTGGGTTGCCAGAGGCTGAGGGTGGGCCATATTTCTGACACCATGTGTGTGGGTGAGGGGTGTACTGCGGTGAGTTGGGCATGGTGCGGCGGTGTGTGTAGGTATGGGGTTTCCCTAGGTGTGTGTGTGTATAGTGTGTGGGTATGCATTCACACAGTTCTGTCTTGTGGCTGCCCTACACAGGTGTTTATGGACAGCTGCAAACCATACCTGTCAGAGTGTGCAGTTCACTGCCTCTGGCCACAGACACATGGACTGTGCCTGCCAGGGGTTCCATGGGCATGTCCATGTACAGGCCTCGATGTGCTACTCTCACCTGATGACAAATGTTCACTGGTACTAGGCCCCTCCTGGGGCTGGCCAGGACCATGTGCATGTGGCCAGCTGTGGTGTGGTGTGGAAAGCATCCCCTCCACACTGCTGGGGCTGGTACTGGCACTAGGGGGTGCCCCTTGGTGTCCTAGCATATCCACACTGACTGCCAGCTGTTAGTGTTTCTGGCCTATGTCTCCATGTTGCCATCGCTACACCCCACTACACATTGAAGCACGGACACACAATGGCCGATGAGGGCCAACATCTCATCATGCTGTCTATCCATAAGCTCGGTATAAGCACGGATGGCACCAGACAGTTCACGGATGTTGTCACTTACAGATGTGAGAGCAGCCCCCTGCAGCCTCAGGACCTGTCTGGTGTAACCTTCTATACGTGCCTGCACCACCATGACAGCCTGGAACATGTGCCTGCTGGTACCAGCTATGTCACCTCTGCCAGGAGCATGATGTCCAGCACCTTGGGACATCTGCCTATGTGGTGCCCTGTCAGACATCCAGCTATGCCTACTGTGACTGGGCACAGTAAGCATGATTACCACACTTTCCTGTGCACTGCCACCAAACGTCAACTGTCCCTCTGCTATGACTAATGGTGACGGGGTATGTATAGGCACTGCAACTGTGTGCGAGGTTGGGGTGGCTATAAGGGAGATATCAAATGTTGGCAAAGTGTCAGCCGCTGACAGCCCCACCTGTGCCTCAACAGTACTATCATTATCTTCAGTGTCTGTATGGACACCAACATCAGATTGGATGCAGGAGGGACCCTGACCCAACCTCTCCACATGCGGGGGGGGGGGCAATACATGCACTTTAAAACCTGTACAGCTTTGCATACCAGTACACACACACACCTCCTTAATACCTACCTGTCCATGGCTTTACAGACAGTCCCACATATATACCCATGTGGTACCCCATCCTGCATCACACTTTTTAACATACACACATTGATACCACTATTTAACATATCAGTCCCCTAAATGCCTACACAAGCAGTCACAACACAAGACCTGTTTCTACATTACCTGCCTGACCTGTGTGTAGTGCTTTCAGATGGCCTCACTGCTGCCATTCGGTATTCACTCTGTATGTCTGGACATCATCAGCATGGCCACTATATGTGTGGGCTACACTGTTCTATCTATAATATCAGGCACTGGTGTGTCATGTGTATGTAATGCTCAGTACATGCCAGATATGCTGCTCATTCAGCCTATCATGTGACATCTTTAATATGTGGATACACTCCCTGGTGTTGACTAGTACTTCCCCAATGCATCTGTAGTGCTGTATATGTAGGTTGTAGGTGACTTCTATGTTGATTGCAATATTAAGTGTGTACCTGGTATCTACCTTCTCTCTCGATGCCTGTTCCATGCTACTGGCAATGGAATATTATATTATCGGCTCCCTGTGATTACCCACTTGACAAGTATTCCTGGTGTGTAATGTGGCAGTCCATGTACATGTTCTGCATGGGCACAGAAGGAGGTACTGCTGTATGAACACCCGATAATCACACATGTGCATACATGGCCAGCCACACAAACACATGCACACATGCACACACGCATCCTACATGCATCAACTTTCCTCCACTTCACCAGAGTGGCCCTACAGACAACCTAACTATCCACCAGGATGCACACACACACACACACACACACACACACACACACACACACACACACACACACACACACACATACACGTGAGGTTACACAATGATAGTACACACAGTCCTCCTATTACCCCTCTGTCAACATGCATAACATATGGTACCCAACAGCATGCAGTGCAGCTATAGTCAATCCATTCTAGCAACAGTATACATGTGTGTGATGCATGTGCTGTGTCATAGGTTCATAGATTAGTACTAGGTTAACTGACCTTGCAAGCCATTTTTAAGCCTAGCCAATTATCCCTTGTGAGTCTCAAATCCTGCACCTTGTGTTTGCAAGGCAAACACTTTATTCATTAGGCCACCCTCCCAACCCTTGTGTCACTTGGTGATGCCCCTTCCCCTGGATACTACTGCACCCATGAACACGGTATTTCTGCACACCTGTTCTGCACTCTGCCATGTACTATGCACCGCACCTCACAGGTATACAGCCCATTGCTGAATGTGTGCTACGGTGTCAGTTATGTCAGCTTTAATGCTCACATCCCCTATGTTTTCCAGCAACACAAACCTGGTATGATATGTGGACAGATGTCATTTGTGAATGCCTGGTGTCTGATGCACAGCTCTCAACATCAGCGGACCATGTATGACCAATCCAATACTCTTACACTGACAACAATCAGAGCATACAATGGCTATGGGGGGTGTACACACCCATCCTTCATCTGCCACGGGACCACATTGGCGCATCTCTTAGCAGTACATGAGCCCGATATGTGACATATGCTCTGTACTTTCACATGCAGTGTGTATAGAATGTGTTAGGTGTGCGGATGCTGACCACGATGTATACACACTTCTTCTTCTTTCAGCTTTTCCTCATTAGGGGTCGCCACAACAGACCACCTGTCCGCTCATGAGTGCCAGTGGAGTTTTACAGTGTCGAGTTGCCAACCCAGCGCACATCTTTCCACAGAAGGCACACACATACGCACTCACACCTAGGGCCAATTTAGAGTGTCCAATCCACCTACAGCATGTCTTTGGAATGTGGGAGGAAACCGGAGCACCTGGAGGAAACCCACACGACCACAGGGAGGACATGCAGACTCCACACAGAAGGCACCCCAGCTGAGGTTTGAACTGGAGAAGCTCTTGCTGTGAGGCAGCAACACTAACCACTGCACGACAGTGGCTGCCCTACGATGCATACACACTGTGTGGGCATATTTGTGCACACCCTTATCATGATGGTTCAGTGCACCTTTAGTGGTGTGTACTACAGCAGTCACTACTCCTGGCAGGGTTATACCAGTGTGGGCCATCCACATTTGCCAGTGTATGTTCAGTCTGCCCTACACATTTCCCCCTATTCTGTATGTTTGCATGGTCTACACATGTGCACATCCCTTGGTGTTCACACAATGCAGTCACTATTGCTGTGGGGTTAGGGCTATGGCTGTCACAGGTCCTGAACCTGACTATATGCAGGTACAGCCATTCCTAGCATCCTTAGGATCCCTGCTGCAGTGCACTGGTGTGTCATGCTGATACCCCCCTCCTTCAGCCTTTTTGCAGATGCATGGCAATTAAGCCCTACACGTGTCACTTTGCAGTGTCCCATACACTGAACACCGCATGTTACAGCCTAGTCCCAGCTGATAATGTGTACCACTTTAATGCCTTATGCCATAGTGTAACTCTGTGGCAGTTGCCATTGTCCTACAGGTATATACGCTGGTGTTGCACTGTATAAGGGTGTTGTTCCAAACATGTCCCTACTGTAGGCCATGTCTTCCACCATTATGTTACTTCCTGTGGAAACATTCCACAATGACAGAATGTTAGTTATCATGCTGGTGTCTGACACACCATTCCAATAGCCCATCATGGTCAACCTGTGATGCCGTGCATTTCACAGCAACAATATGTGCACATGTACAGCATGCATTCTGGGTAGGTGTGTTAGATGTGTGCATGGCATATACCATAGCCATTACATGTCCGGTGTATTGGCAAGCATCTACATAAACCATATTCACCAGCTACAGGCTGCTTCCATGGTGGTATCCCAGAGCGACCTACATAAGGGGGTGAGAGATGCAAAGTCAGTGTCCACAACTGTGGCAGTGTTACAGGGTGGGGGCAGTATTACAATACATTACCAGTACATTTCCACAATACTACCACATATGGACATCTGTTTATTACTACTATGCAGCAACAAAATATATCTATGACATGCCAGATATGCATGATCTACCTGGACCGATGTGGATGCTTATGCAACAGTGGTCTGTGGATGTGCCCTGTGGCCTTACCTGCATGCTCCTTAGCCAGTGTTTGGGTGGCATTCACCTCCACAAAGGTGTCTGGCAGTTGGTGTGTGGCTGGACAGGCAGGTGCCACAAGGCTTGCCAAGAGCTCCTCCACACATGTCGGGGGGATGGATGAAATGCCCTCCCCCTTTGGCGAGGTGATCCCCCAGACTTCAGCAGCATGCCCAAAGCAGGTCAGAAAAATGATGCCGGACCTGCTCATAACTGTGGTTGTGCAGTCCGACATCATTTACCCTGTGGACTAGGTCAATCTACAGGGCGGTCCACTCCTGCTGATCATGGGCAGCTCGGCCAAAGAAAGTTGCATAGTGATGGATTACTGCATACAACAGGATGTCATTTCCTGCTGCTGAGTAGGCTGGCAGCCTTGCATGAGATATCATGCCTGAAAGACATAAAGATGGACACAGGTGTGGGCGGATTATGCAGCAAAGTTACCACAGTTCTTAATACACATCACTGTCATCCCCCACCATATCAGAGACAACAAACCATACACACATCTCAATAAGTATGGCTACAGCATACCTACCAGTGGGGCATATATTGTACTGTACCATGCTTTGTGCAATGTGTTTGTAGCCATGTTCCCCTGTGTGGTCACTATCATGGCTGGCCTGTTACGGACTATTCACCTGCATGCCATTGACAGGCCCACAATGGTTCCATATATGCCTGTGGTATGCCTGCTATGTGTGTGCTGCACATCTAACATACTGTGTTATTGCGGTTATCTATGCATGCTGTTGGACATGTTCTGGGATTGTGTAGACTATTATTACCAACATATGTTCTATAACAGTGACACAATAGCATGTATATGTACTATTGGCCAGAAGAACCACCTCTCCGAACTCATCTGCCCATGTTACCCAGCCACATCACATGTGTGTCCAACCCTGAGGCCTCCTCAAATACTGGCCCAGCAATACCATCAGGTGGAACTAATCCAGGGGGTGTTGACCTCCTTGGGGGGACACACAGACATGGTCCTGTCCCCTGCAGTGAGGTCCAAGTTCTGTTCCATAACAGGCTCCACAGACACATGTGGGATGTGCTACATCAATCTGAGGCACCCAGTACACATTTAAAGGGCCAACATGCTCATCCTGCTCAGCTTCCAGGCCAGGCACCTTCAGGACGTGGACTGCTGCTGTCAGTAGCAGTGGTTGGGAGGCTTGTTCCCATTGTGTCCATATTGGGGCCCAAGGGGCGTCCACATTAAAGACCACACACACCATCCAGGGTGTTTACCCACCACGTGTCACATACCACCCATGTAGGCTGTCCTCTATACCTACCAACCTTGACCACCTCCACAACTATACCTGCCATACTTCCCCATATTCCCATTCCATCATTCCATAATTCACAGACAAGGGCAATGTGTTCCCGACAAGGCATTCACATGTGACATACCTGTCATTGTTGCACACACTGACAGCTGTAGATATCTGTGTGTATTGCTATGTGTGCTGTTTCCTCACACATAGCATGCAGCACTGTGGCAGTAATATAGAGGACATGTATTTGCATACATATATGTTTGTGTGTGTATGTGTTTGTATATATGTAGAAATGTACATACAGGTATATATCTATATATGTGTAGATATATGTGATGTATATATCTGCTCACATGTATGTCTACACATGGGTATCTGTATATCTGTGGACATACATGTGTGTGTATATATATATATATATATATATATATATATATATATATATATATATAGTGTTTTATATTATATATGTGTACGTATGTACACATATGCATACCTATATGTGGGGTACATCCAAACATCAGGTCCACAATCTCACAACAACTTCCTCCACAGCTGCTCTGTTCTGCCTTTCTACAATACAGACAGGTGCCACATATGGACACAGCCTGATATTAGGGGGGTATATGTAGGGGAAGATTGCAGGTAACCCTATTACACACCTATGACATTCCTGCATGCTATAATACAGATTAACCTGAGTATTCTGCAAGGGGTGGGCTGTGGATCCTACGTATCCATCATAATGGCATTACTTCCACCACTAGCTATTGGCCACGTAATATACATAGTTCCCGTTAGACAACACACACTATGATGGCTTACATCTTATCAGATAGTGCTGCTCTGCATGGTTGAGGGGTATGGTCCACTACCTACAGGGATGGACTCTGTTGTCCTTAGCAGTTGTTCAGCTGAACATCATTACAACACCTGAAGGCACATACAAAGCATTCCACATCATCTATCTCATTATTAAGGACCAAGTACTACAGTCAATTATATACATATATGCTTCACATACCTCTTGTGGAACTGCAGACTCTTCTAGATTGTTTTTTTTTTCCCTTATAAGGTTTCTCTCTCTCTCAGTGTCACTCCAGTAAATGGAATAAGCTGCTTTGCATAGACTGCAGCATGGAATTTGTAGGTGATGCACATGATCAGGTGATGGCCTCTGCAACAATCAGTGTCCTCCACTTGCTACCTGCATGCGGCATGCTGTGTAGTACTTCCAATTACCACTATCATGGCTACCAGCTACTATAAATCCCTACATCATGTGGGCATGGTCCCTTTACCTTTTCTGTATGATGGGCATCCTTCCTGTGTGTGGGCATCAGTGTTACAGACAAAAGGTAGCAATATCTCTTACAGGAGAACCTGCACACTCAGGCCAGCTACATATTTCATAGGTTCATACTAGGAAATCTGCCCTAGGGCATTTATAAGCCTAGCCAGAGTGTGTTTGGCTTTCGTCACCCATTTTAAATTAATTTTGTTATGCCCATTTTCGAGGTTAGTATACTGTGCCTCTGTAACAGTGACACAGAAGTGATACCAGGGGTAAACCTACGATCTCCCATCCACTCATCAAGATTCCTCTTGAAGAGAGTCAATGAGGGACTCTGCCTAACCTGGACTGGGATTTTATTCCAGAGTGAAGGGAGCCTCTGGGTTATGAATCTGTCCCTCCAGCATGTCCTATTTATTTCAGTGCTGAGGTTCAAGTCTCTCGAGCTCGTAGCTCGATGGGATTTGGATTTTCTGAGGTGCAGCATCTCCATTAATTCCGGGTTGGACATGGCTTTATATGTCAGGCACAGATCGCCTCTGAGCAGGTGGTATGCCATTGAGTAGAGCTGGAGTTTCTTTAACCGGGCAGCATATGGCATATGTTTGAGCCCTATGATCCTCTTGGTGAGGTACTTTTGGGGTCTTTCCAGTTGCTGCAGGTGTCTGGTAAGGTACATCCCAAAAGGGGCATTGTACTCAATTATGGGCCTGATGAGGGATGTGTAAAGAGGCACGATGACCTCCCTGATCTAGATGTGAATCCCTTCATGATTAGGTGGGCTATATAAAATGTTTTTCTAACCACTTTGGCCACGTTGTCAAATGAGAGATTGCTATCAACTTGGGTCCCCAGGTCCCTAATTACTTCCTCTGTACTTAATGGATTACCACCTATGTGGTAATTTGTGGGCACTTTGTTTTTGCCAAAGGGGATGACTATACACTTTTTGGCATTTAGCTTGATGCCATGGCTCTGGCACCAGTTGTCTGTTTCTATGAGGCCGTTTTGGAGGATGCTTGTGTTGGCTGGAGAGTCGATTATGGCACCCAGTTTGCAGTCATCTGCGAACTTGGTCAGTCACAGTCCTTCCATGTTGGCCTGTACCTCCAAGAAATATATACCAAACAAGAGAGGTTCCCAGGACTGAGCCTTGTGGGACACCACTTGTAACTGGTTTGGAGTCTGACATGGCTCCAGCAATTCTAACCATGAGGGTTCTGTCCTTGAGCCAGTTTGCATCCCATCTAGTGACATAGGAGTTTATATTTAAGCTGGTGAGCTTATCTATAATGCCCGAGTGGGGTACTGTATCGAAGGCTTTTGCGAGGTCCAGGTAGGCTGTGTGGACCACCTTCCCCTCATCAATGGCCTTGGTGACAGTTTCAAAGAAATTGACCAGGTTTAAGAGGCAGGATCTGCCCATAACAAAGCTGAACTGGGTAGGATCCAGTGTCTGTAGGTCCCCAATATCTTTATTTATGAGGTCCATGATGATCCTTTCCATAGCTTTGCAGACCAAGCTAGTCAGGCTTATGGGGCAATAGTTTCCAGGATCTGTTGAGGCACCACCTTTGTGGAGAGGGACCACTGTTGCTGTACGCCACTCTTTGGGTACATAACCTGTAGTAAGGCTGAGATTGAACAGTAGTTTTATGTTTGGGTTTAGCTCTTCTTGGAGTTCATGTAGGACGCAGCCCAGGACACCATCTGGTCCCATTGATGCTGTGTTTTTTGCTTTGGAGAGGGCAGCTCTTACATGAGCATCTGAGATGTCAGGGGGGCAGCACTCTGCTGGGATAGATATTTGCCCTTTTGGTGGGGAGAGGGGGTTTGCGCTGAACCTGTCAGCTAGGATGTTGGCAATGTCTGTGGGTTCTGTGCATTTTTTGTCATTTTGGACTAATTCTTAGCATATCTGGGAATTCCCACGCAGGTTCCTCACATAACTAAAGAAAGCCTTGTGATTATCCTTAGTGTCTTGTGCAATTTTTCTCTCGAAGCTGGCCTTAGACGATTTTATGAGTGCCCGTAGTTTTTTGCTAATACTGATCAGAGATGCCTTCCCTTTTTGGGATTTTGCTCCATCATGTAGTAGTTTTCTCCTTCTATTGTATAGTTTGTTTATGGCTGGGGTCCAGCAGACAGGACGTCTGCCTTTGGAGGATTGGGTCTTGGTTTTATTTGGGATTGCATGATCCATGCATTCCTGAAAGTGTTCATAGAATGCATTTATAAAGGATTCTGTGGTCTGGGCTGAATTTTCCACAGGCCCAGGGGCTTTGAAGGATTCCACCTCAGTTTTGAGGAGTGTGAAATTTGCTTTAGAGAAGTTTTTCACTGTGGTTTTCTGTCCAGGGGGTGGGGTCGGGATGTGAATATCCAGTAAGATTAGTTTATAGACTGATCTTACCAGTGAGGGATACACTTCTGGTCTGGAGCATAGAGTCCCCATGTTGGTGATGATCAGGTCCAGTATGTTTTCCCCTCTTGTGGGAGTGGTAACTAGTTGTTCCATAGCATTTGAGTTTATAAATTCTAGGAACCTTTGGGCTAGGGTTTTGGAGCTAGAGTAATGCTCCCAGTCTATGTTTGGGTAGTTGAAGTCGCCCAATATAATGGTGTTTGGAGAGACCTTCATATTTTCCAGTGTTCTCAGGAAGGCTGAGTGGAGTTCCTGGGTCTGGGAGGGTGGTCTGTAGCAGGCTATAAACTGGAAGGCAGTTTTACCCACTGTTAGTTGCACATGGATAGGCTCTTATGCTTCGTGCTGTGCCACCAACCTGTAGGTGTGGGTATCTTTGATGAATATTGATACTCCCCCTCCTTTTGTGGTTCAGTCCAAGTTTTGGGGCTGAAAAGCATGGTATGAGGTATAACCTGGTAGTGCTGGGGTGCTCTTGGGAGCCTTGAACCAGGTTTCTGTTACTGCACAGATATCGATGTTCTCCATGCTAAGGAGAGTTTCAAGTGCGTGCATCTTGAGGTTTAGACTTCTGGCATTGAGTAGCATTACTCTTAGTTTCTTATCCCATGTGATACCTATGGAGGTGGATTTGTCCTTTGAGCCTTGCCTAAAAAAGGCACTATGGGGGTAGCAAGAGCCTTTGCCAATATCTGAAAGCCCAGGGGTGACAGGTGCAAGCCGTCCCTAGCAAAGCATCGTGGCTTGGCGAGCATGTCATCCCAGGCTGACAGGCATTGGATCCCCTTTGAATGACACCAATACTTAAGCCAATTGTTGAAATTCATCATATTGTGGCATCATTCTTGGTGAGGGTAAGATGCTACTCAAGGTCAGTGTCATACCAGTCTGGGCTACATGCTCAGAGAGCTCCTCTATGTCTCT
>NC_056733.1:328636424-328648924 GCF_019279795.1 Protopterus annectens
GTATATTCTTGAAGTTCACATTACTTTCCTAGTCAGTGCTGTTATCTGTACCTTACAGGTATTACTACACTACCCTACTGCCTTAGTTTGGACAGTGATATGGCTGTTGTCATCTTTATACATGAGCTGGTTGCACCTGCAGTATACATCTCTTACCGGGTATACCCGTGTGAAGAAATGTTTAACACTAACTAACTGTTTCTACACATACTCACTGATTCCAGGTTGCTGTTGTGCACATACCTGTCCATCTCTTTTTGCACAGACTCTGGCCATGTCTTGACCACATGCAGGCCGGGACATATCCACACTATTGCCCTCTTCAACCTTTAGTGACTTACCTCACTCTTATACAGGCTTTCTTACACAGTTATATTATGTAGCACAGTGTGGGTGACGGTGATCAGTGATACCTTATTATTCAGAGCAACTGCAACAATCACAATTCCATACAATACCAGAGTAAACAGTACCATTACAGGGTATCAAGCTTTTTATTTCTCGGGACATTGTTTGTACCCGACGTACCTGTAGGAGCAATGTTTATTAGCACTACCTGAATGTTACCACACAAAGTACCAGATTACACATTAGTATTTTGCACATACATCTCACTATGTTACTGTACACACTCTGGTCACAGCTTGACAACATGGGGGGGTGTAGATAAGACATACAAGGCTTATTTCTCTCATAACAGTTGTGGGAGTGACAGGTTTGTTCTCATACATGTGTGATGACCAGTTGTATTCCATGTTTGCTGCCTAAACATCTGGGATCATCCCACAGACTATCCAGGAGGACAGGGTGAAAGGCAGCAGATATATGCCCATATACTGGACATTCTGGTCGTACATGTACAGTTGGGTATGATTCTGTATACAGCCTACTTCCACTCCCAGGATTCAGACCTTGGCTGTGTCTGCTACAGCTAAAACACCATCCATCAAAGTTGTGTGTGCTATATAGATATTGCTGTATATCTCCTATCTGCTTTCTGTCTTATAAGTCTCCTGTGGTTTTGCATTCTGACCTTGTATTACAATACTCTTATACAGGATTACCTAGACAGTTATATTTTGTAGGACAGTGTGGGCGACAGTGATGAGTAATACCTTATTATTCAGAGCAACCGCATCAGTCACAATGCTATACGATACAAAAGTAAACAGTACCAGTACAGGGTATCATTCTTGTATTACTGGGCACAGTGTTGGTATCTGACATACCTGTGGGAGAAATGTTTGTTAGCACTACTTGAATGTTGCCACACACAGTACCAGATTCCACATTACTATTATGCACATAAATCTCACTCTGTTACTGTACACACTCTGGCCACAGCTTGACAACATGGGGGTGTAAATGGGACATATGTGGCTTCTTACTTTCATAAGGTTTTGGGAAGTTGCTAGTGTGCCAGCTTTTTTCCCATAGATGTGTGTCAATCAGTTCTGTTTCCTGTTTGCTGCCTATATGTCTCGGATCATCTCACTGATTTCCCAGGGGGACAGGTTGAAAGCAACAGATATGTGCCACTTTGCTGGACATTCCGGACATATCTGTACAGTCGTGGGGTATGATTTTGTATGCAGACTACTACCACTGCCAGGATTTGAACCATGTGTGTGTGTGATAAAAATACAGCAGTTCACATCTCAGTTGCATGTGCTATTCGGAGTTTATCTGCCTTTTTCCTGTTTTCTATCTATGTGTCTCTCAGTTGTACTAAATGGCCACTGGGGATTACACTAGTCATATACAGGCATTCTTACACATTCTATTTATGGTGTACAGTATGGGTAACAATGCTTAATACAACAGTACTATTACCTGATTGCGAATCTACATTACCATATGATACCAGAACATACACATGCAGTCCAGCAGTTAGACTTTTATTGTCAGGCTATTATGCTTTTATTTACATACAAACTATATGAGACTCTTCCTGCCATACTGTCCGGTGTATGCAGTACTTGCCTTAAACAATACAGGTTTTATACTGGCAATTAATTTACTAATATTTTTAGATTTATTTCCTATGACAGTCTATGCAAGAGTATTACTGACCTGCCTCACATCGCTACCTCTCCAGGTGACTTCCATGGGCCTCCTGGTTCGCAGACTGCTCACTTGCAGCTGTGGAGGACATGAAAGGGATATTTAGCCATACCTATCCATGATACACATGAGCTGGCAATTATTACAGCTGAGACAGCCCCTGCATTTCTAGCCTCTTGGATCCACTGCTCCAAGAGGTCCCCCTTACGCCACTTCAGGTCTGCATAGTGATGCCTGACCTGCTTACCAGTTCAGGGTATGCCAATGGCACTGGTGAGGTCACAGGAGAGATGGTCCCAGGCATCTGCATTATATTGGGAAACCTGGTACTGGCCCTGCAGCAGTCTCTGCTCATGGTCTTTGACAAGGAGTTCTGCCATGACTCTGGACCCCTGGCTGGACCAGCGCTGCTCCCGATAGCGCACATCTTCTCCCCTCTCTGCCATGGTGTCTGAAACAGGAAGCTGTAACCAGTTATGAGATGTATTCTCACCTGTTGGGTTTAAGTAGGGCCAATTTCCTGCACTTTGCCATGATTGGCCATTTTGAAAAGTCTGAGCTATGGGCAAACCTGCATACCAAAGGCTGGCATTGTTTAAAGGGGTATATCACTGGGCACATTGAGTTAGCTGGTCTACACACTGCTTACACCTCCTAAGCTGGCCTGTACAATGCTTCATATTGCTTACAATAGACTTATATTTTCTTTTCAGCATTGATATGGCTACTTGGGAAAAGGAATTTGTGCTGAAGGAAGACATGGGTTTTCCCATTACATTCTTTCGTCGGTTTGTGGATGACCTCTTCCTTCTTTGGGGAGGGGTATGTCCAGTTTTACCCAGTTTGTGGAATTTATTAACAATACCACTGAGATTTTGAAGTTCACGGCCAATACCTCCCATACACCAGTTGATTTTTTAGATGTATGTGTTCGTAGATCTGAGCAAGGAAATTTTATTACAGAAGTACATAGGAAAGAATGCTATAGAAATACCTACCTGGAATATAGTAGCATGCATCCCCAGCATATCTTTAAGAACATAATGAAAGGGCAAGCACTGAGAGTGTCAAGGTTACAGCTAATGATGAGAGCTTTGATGGAGTACTTGTAAACCTTGGTAAATATTTCACTGAGAGAGGTTATTCTAAGGAAGAAGTTAACATGACTATTGCACAAACACATAATGTGAGAACAAGTCTAGGTAGACCATATTTTTCTGGGATGAAAAGGGTAGCCACTAAAGTTCATCCTAGGGATGAGTATATGAGAATTCCAGTGACTTATTCTAGCAATATTAATCTATTGAAAAATGTGTTTTCTAAGAATTGGAATGTTCTCTGTGCTGATGAAAGAATAAGACAAATGGTTGGTGATGTTCCACATTATGCTTTTAAAAATAAGAAATCTCTCAAGAGAATCCTCTGTGGCCCTAAATTATGCTATGGGGGAGATACCCAGACTACAGGGTCTGGATATGATACTTTACCATGTAAAGAATGCAACTTCTGTAGATATCTTGATACTTCAAGGGAATTCCATCATCCAGATACAGGGAAACAACTGAGTTTTCGCTTGAGAGCAGATTGTAATTCCACCAATCTTTTATTTAGGTTATTGTTTGATCTGTTTTTCTTTCTATATAGACATGACTACACGCAGGTTACTGGATCGGATCAGGGAACATCTTTATGACATATCCAGACATGCTGATACCAATGCTTTGGCACGACATGTCATGACCAGGGGCATAGAACATGAGTTCAGATTTATGGTTATAGAGATGGTACCATTTAATGTTAGACAGGGGCCCATTAGGAACAGGGTTGAGAACAGTGATCTCAAATGAATTATTAGAATAAGGGCGAATATGGGTAAAGGACTTAATGACAAGTTATCCATCCAATCCATTCTAGCCAATAGACCTTTACATAAATGAGAGGATGTTGCATGCCTTTTATATTATTTTTATGGAGATATTTTTATGAATGTATTTCTTATGAATGAATGTATGATTTTTATGAACATATATTCATTATTTTTATAGTCAAATATGGATTGTTTATGAGTTACTGATCTTTTGTATTTATGTATATTTTAGATGTGTATATATTTTTTTTTTTTTACTCAACAGATTTTTATTTTTTTTTATGTTTATGAGTAAATTGTGATACAGTCACTATTAATGTGTATATTTTTGATGTTGTATCTTTAAATGCTGAATTGATGTGATGTCATCATATAGAGACTGTATTTAAATACTTGAATTGTTCAGTTTGAATTGCCTGAGGCAGCAGCTTGGCTGCAAAAGCTCTCACCTTTGTATTTATTTATTTTATTAAATCAGTGTTTTATTTAGTTGTGGTTAAGTGCTCTTTACATTTACTTTTTCTTTATAGATATATATATATATATATATATATATATATGTCTGGAATCCATGATTCATGTGTACATACACTGTATGGGGCCTTGTGTTTTACTGGGGACTTCAACAATCTATTGCAATTACACCTCACATCTGGGCTTACTGCTGTACTCCAGTTCACATATTTATGTTATGTAATGGGTTATAGAACATATGACTGTATACTGATTCCTTTTGCAGGTTCAGTTTGACTTTACTATAGTGAGGATTTGTTTGGTGATACCTCATCCTTCTGTACTGCTGTAATGGCCTGGTGGTTTACTACTGTGACCGTAGTGTATAAGATCCTGGCTTCAAGACCTGCAAGGCTGTTTATTTTGTTGCTGGGCAGGACAAGGCCCATTGGATACAGGGTGATTAAGGCACTTTTGAAAAGTTGTAAGTGGGTTTGAGTGAGGCTAAGCACTGCTAACCTCCGGTTAATTATGCTTGCAGAGAGTTAGCTTCAATATTGCTTATCCTGTGTATGCATTGTTTACCTTTGTGCAAATGGGCTTAAACATGCTTACTGGTGCTTAAATATGCTTACTACTGCTTATTGGTGCTTACTCCTGCTTACAACTGCATTGAGTTAGACAGTACTATCTAATGGTTCTTGGGTAGGAGGGGGATTTGGAAGCTGTATGGGGTTATCATTCATTACACATTTTACCTTCCATTTGTATCCATGATTCCTGTGTAATATACTGTATGGAGCACATATGATTATCTATGGACTTTGCAACATTATGACATTGACACTTCACATCTGCATTTAATGCAGTATTCCAGTTCACAAATGTATGTTATTTAGTAAGTTATGCAACTAAAATATTGGCCATAACATGATTTGACATGGAAAATGGAATGGTCTGCAGTGAGACTCAGACAAGGAATGCCTACCCATAAGGTGAATGCTCTGCCCACTTGCTACACTGCTTCATTTGCATATATCTTCTTTGTTATCCTCTTCAGCCATTTAAGCTGTATTAACCATAGCTAAGCGGTGGGCAAACCCGTGCACCTACGGTTAGCTTTAATCGGATTGATAATAAAAAAATAAATGTTTATTTGGCTTGTGTTTACTTTTGCTGTTGTACACATGAGTGGATGTTGCTGGGGGTATGCAGATATCTATGAGCAGTCTCGCTCACTCCTTTGGTCTTGCTGCTGTTCTACATTGCGGGGGCTTGTATATTCTGAAAGCTCTGCTCTCAGACACGCCCCCTGCTCTCTTATATGCTTCATGTATGATTAGGAGCTCAGGCAGCGCACCTTCATTAATATGCATGGTGCGCTGCCATCCTACTCCTAAACATCCGCTTCCATGCAGGACTAAGCTGCATGAAAGATTAGTAAATCCGGGTGAAAATGGTTATACCAAGGTATTTCATTTGATTGCTATTCAAATTGAAGTTAGAATATTTTTTTGCATTTTTTTTTTTATTTTTTATTAATTAACAATGCACTTGTTTTATTATGATTAAATCATAAGTTTGAGATTTCTTTAAATTAACTCATAGAACTAATGATATGTTCTAATGAATTCTCTATATTTTCAACTGTTAGTAAAACATCATTAGCAAAGAGCTGAATCTTTAGTTTGAAATCTTTTATTTTGATACCATTAATGTTCTTATTAGATCTATTACTTTTAGCAACGTGTTCTATAGCTAATGCAAAAACCAAAAAGTAAAGGTGATAATTGATAGTCTTGTTTTGTGACTTTTTGTAACTTAAATTAATGAGAAACAAAATAACCTATTTTAACATAAGCACAACAGCTATTTTATAACTTAGAAATTAATTCAAGTAGCTCAGCTGAGAAATTATATACGTTAAGTGTTTTAAACAGCTTCAACCAATAAAATGTGCCAAAAGCATTATCTAAATCAAGACTAATAATATAAAGTCCTTTTTGTATTTTTATTTGGATAGTCTATTAATGTATGTATTCGTATTATATTATCCTGTACTTGTCTAGTAAATATAAACACAGTTTCATCATTGTTAATTAGTTTAGGTATAAGTAGGTTAATTATGTTAGCTAAAATGCACATGAACATCTCATTGTCCACATTTAAAGGTGAAATAGGTGTGCATGATGAGCACTTTGTAAGATCCTTATCTTGTTTTAAAATAGGTGATATAAGGGAATATTTCCATGATGGGGGGTGGGACCTCAGCAGTTTTTATCTCTCTGTAGACTTGATCTAATATTTTAACTGCATCATTTGGTAGCATTTTATATAGGCCTGGTAAAAGACCATCTAAACCTGGCTCCTTATTATTTTTAACCTTTTTATTTGATCTTTTATTTCTATTAAAATTAATGTTTTATCATGTTTTTGTTCATTCACTTGTTATTTTATTATTTATATTTTCCCTTAGAAAAGTTTCAACTATATCATCATTATCTAGGTTATTTGTATTATTATTTATATTTTCATAAAATATTGTAAAGCCTCACGAATACCTTTAATATCTGTTCTTTCTTTTTTATTATTTATATGTGTTATAATTTCTTTGTTATTATTTAACTTTTTTGTTTTCTTTGAGCTAAAAGCAAGTTTATGCAAGCTTAAAGGGTTTACTGAATATGTCTCAAGTTTAAGTTTTTCCAGATTTATTGAAACTTTATGATTTAGAATTTCAACATATTTTGGATATACGTTTTTAAGTTCAAACTGACTGCTAATGTCATTTGGTTTAGGATATAACTTTAGAGTGTCTATTTTGGCCTTTAGTGTCTTCAGTTCTTTGTCCCAGTCTCCTGTTTTACTAATATAGCAGCTTGTAACTCTTACATTAAAGTAAGCCTTTAGTGAATCCCACAGGACAATGTCAGAAACTTCACCATTCATGTTTATTTATAGGAATTTTTTTATCTCTTTAACATACCAATCCTCAAATTCTTTTATTTTAATAATGCACTCTGGTAATCTCCTGTGATATATTAAATTGTCAGTTTTTAAAATAATATTAAAGATTATAGCATTGTGGTCATGAAACTATTAAAACTTCTCTGATATGTGATAACAGATTGTTTGAGGCAATTTTTTTATCAATATTTGTTTGTATTCCATATTTATGTGAATAATGAGTAAATTGAAGTGAGTTTGTTTTCCTTAGCTCATATGCATCCTTTACATTCATCAGATTTACAAAATATGTTAAGTGATTGGCTGAAAACATGATTCTCAGCTTTCTATATGCAGTGGAATCTTTGTCTGATAAAATACAATTAAAATCACCAACCATTATGACTTCAACTTTCATGTAATAAGCTATAGTGTCTAATTATTTATTTTAGTCTCTCACCCCAACCCTTGGAATCCAATATTAGTTCACCAATGTATATAGTTTTCTGTTCCACTCAGTGATAACAATGCTTAGCATACCATTTTATCAACATAGGTATATTTTACTTTATGCATTACTGGTGAGTTCTTCCACAAAATAAGGGTGCCTCTTCTTTTAGCTGGAAAGCAGAACCTGCTAGAACCAAATAATTCTTTAATGAAAGTTTACTTCTTTCTTAAGTAAATGTGTTTCCTATAGAAATACTATTTGAGCTTTATGTAATTGCAAGTATTTGAAGAGACTTCCCCTCTTTACTGGATTATTCTATCCATTAATATTAACAGATATGCATTTAAAATCAGACATCTATATGAGAGAAAAAAATGCAAGTATAATGAACACGCACAACAATATGAAATCTTCGGCTATGGACAAAACTTTTGAAACAAATACAAAAATTACCTAATGATGTAACCCTAACACATTCTACCATGAATAACATATTCCTCATTTGTTGAAAAAAACAAACTGCCTTTCAAACTCTCCATTAGACTAACCATGCTCTCATGCTTCTGATTCATATTAATGTGTCTCGTATTTTTAGTATGCTTCATCTAAAAAAAATACAGTGAGTTATTATGAATAAGTAAAGTTAAACAGGTGTTCAGAATATTTATTATAAGTTGACCAAACTGAAAATCTCTATGATCATCTTTCTCTCACATTATCTTCCTGTTTTTTATAGGGAGAAATTACTTGTTATTTTCATATTTATTAATTTATAGGCCAGATGATTTATATTTTTCTATTTTATTCACCATGTGTAAAGTTGTTCATAGGATCATAAGTTCATAAATTAGTATCAGACGGACGGACTTGTGAGCCATTCTAAGCCAAGCCAATTACCTCATGTAAGAATCAAACACTGTACTTTTAGCCTATAAGGTGAACAACTTAACCACTATGCCAACCTACCACCCTTGAAGACATATTCATATTCTTTAAATATATACATAATTACTTATTCTGATCTCTTTCTATTTCTGTTTGTATAGCATGTCTTGCAATATTACTATATTCCTAGGTTTTATATTTTAGCTGTAATCCTAGTGAAGAATATATAACAGAACAATTATATTTACCCTTATATATTTGATACTCTTTAATCTAGTACTTCTGTTAGAATCAGTCCTATTTTTCCTTAAATGTTATGTCTAATAGTATCTGAACAAACATCCAAAAAATCTTCCCTTTAAGATTCAAACTTTCCAGAATAAATTTTTAATAGTATCTGAACACACATCCAAAAAATCTTCCCTTTTAAGATTCAAACTTTCCAGAATAATTTTTTCTGAGATATTATGTTTTGTTATCATTAAAAAGAGACAATAACAGAGAAGCACAATCTTAATTTTTTATCAGAAGTGTCCTTCTGTAAGGTAGTATATAAACTCTCATTTTGGTATACTGCAAGCATTCAGAACTATTTAATAACTGACAGTGGTTTGGAATGCAATCCATCGTCTTTTGCTTATTATCTAATTCATATTCATTGGCATCTTAGCATATGATTCAAACTATTATGATTATTTACTTTTAGACAGGAAGTAACCTGGACAGTTCTTAAAATTTTCAGAACTCCTGCAGAATCACAAAAGGGTTTGTGACAAAAACTAAGCTGCTTCAAGCTGTCTTAATAACAGGAACTTGCAAATGAACAGTTTATCAGCTACATTTCACACAAAAAGCATTCACGAGTGAATCCAAGCCACCTCTACATTATACATCCCTTAAAACTTTCCATACCAGTAATAAAATAACAAAAAACATTTCAATATATGTTAACCATTAAAAAGCTAGTATATTTAAAGAAATAACATTTAATGATTCATTAAGCACCATTTGTACGAGATGTTTAATATAAAGTTATAGTTTCCATCTGCACATTTTACATACCCTCTCTAGTCTTCAAAACCCTCCCTATCCCCCTAACCTTACTGTTATGTCTCGTACCATTATATCATGCTACCTCCTATTCTACTATACATACCTCCCCTTTTTCTCTCCTCTCCTCCACTCCCACCACATAATATACACCACTTCCCTACTATAAAAGCTTCTACTCTATCTCCCCCTCTCTGATTCAACCTAACTTCCTTCATTAATTTAACTTATGAATTATGCCAACCACAACAAATCTCCATATGACTAAACTCATAATACACCCCCCCTTGTATTATAAAATAAAATCTGGTTCCATAGCACTATCCATCCTCAAAATCCTCTACCTAGCAGGTGACATTCACCTTAACCCTGGACCTAACTCATCTTCACACAAAAACAACCTTGCTTCCCACCACTCTTCCCACCCATAAAGCTCTTCAACTCTATACACTTAATGCCCAAACCCTCAGTAGCAAAGCATCCATATTTCAACCAACCAGACCTTGTAGCCATCTCTCTGAGCCATGGCTTAAACCCCATATCTCAGACTTTGAAATACTACCCCCATTTTCCAAGCCCTTAGGTGTGATTGCACACACAAAAAGGTGGAAGAGTTGCCTTAATCTACTCTGACCTACTCTCCATAATCCCTTATCCAAACCCTATTCATCAATTTGCTAATGCTGACTTACTGGCTTGCCTACTTAAAATGAATAACCACAAAAGTCTCTGTATCATTACCCTATATATCCCACCAGGAGATAATATCCCAATCCTCAAAGAAATCCTCTTATGGGCCTCTACAAATATAAACAATGAGACATTTATACTAGGCAACATAAACTGGGACAGCATCAATAATCCTACTCCCACCCAATCTATCAATCTTTTCAATTTCACCCAAATAATCCACTCTATAACCAGACCCAATAAAGCCAACCCCCCAGGCTCTACCCTCGACTGGACCCTAGTCTCCTACCCAAACAAAATTACAAACCGTATGCACCATTCCTGACTCTATCAGTGATTACCTCCCTGCTTTTGCCCTTCACTCTACTTCCTCCTTCCTAGAACATCACTATGTCCAAACACGTAACCTTAGTAATTTCAACCCCAGCACATTCTCAAACTCCCTTAAACAAATGAACTGGAACATCCTAAAAATCCTTCCTCTTGTTGAAGCCGTTGACTACTTTAATTCCTATTTTCTAAACACTCTAAACAATCTAGCTCTAACAAGAACAAAAAGAATAAAAACCAAATCTGCCCCATGGCTAACCAAAGACACCAAAAAACTAATGCGCCAAAGGGACAAATCCTGGAAACTATACCAGAAAAATAAACTCCCTGAAACCCTACTTTAATACACACAGCTCTGTAGCCTCACAAAAAAACTAATACTTAGAGATGAAAAATCCTACTACATCAAACTCCACTCCAACCATCCTAAAAACCCTAAACAATTCTGGAACTCTATAAATGCACTTCTCAACCCAGGCACCAAAAACAATCCCTGTCCATACCCCACCAAATCTGATAAAGAATTGGCCTAATTATTCAACTCTTTCTTTATTAACTCCATATCTGAACTAACAAAAACTTTTCACAGAAACAGTCCCTCCTCTACATGTACTTTCTCAACTACAACCCTCAACCCATCGACTCCAACCCCCCCCCCATTTTCAACCTTAAACCCATATCTACCAATTATATAAAAAGACTTCTCTCCAAACTAAACCTTGCTCAAATGCACCTGACAATATGCCTTCTATCTTTCTTAAATCTGCTACTGATGGAATCGCATTTCTTATTAGCATATTAATCAACAGATACATACAGGAATCCTGCATTCCCAAACTCTGGCACACAGACTATACTCTTCCTCACCACAAAGGTGGCAAAAACACCAATATCTAAAACTTCTGCCCCATAGCTCTCATCTCCCTGATCTCCAAAATCCTAGAAAAATGCATTCATCTCCAACTTATGCCCTTCCTGATTCAAAACCATCTCCTCACCCCAACTCAACGTGGTTTCGGACCTAGACACAGCACTACAGCAGCTCTCATCTCATTCTTAGATACAGTCAGTTGCACTCAAGACTCCAGGGAAATAGTATCCACAGCGCTTCTGGATCTCTCCAAAGCATTTGATACAGTTTCCTAAACACATCTCTTGAACCATCTCTCAACCGAAATCTCTCCCAAAATACACTCTCCTGGTTCTCAAGCTACCTATCTGACAGATCTCAGGTGGTAAAATGGGGACAATGTAGCTCTCCTTTTCTCCATACCCCCACCGGCATACCTCAAGGATCCATTCTAGGACCGATGCTGTTCAATATCTTTATCAATACTTTTCTGCTATTCCTAACACCAAAGTAATCCAATATGCAGAAGATTCAACTTTAGTCTGCTCTGTCTCAAATCTCCCTGAACTATCAAAGACCTAGACTGCTTTCTCAACCACTGAAGCCTGGATGCTCCAAAACCATTTTTCCCTAAATGCAAACAAATCCAAAATATCAATCTTCCTACCATCAAAATCCTTCACTTTTGACAAAAGCTCTTTCTTAGTTCTAATCCAAAATAGCTCTTCTATCCAAGTTGCCTCCCCATGCTAAATTATTTGGTGTAACTATAGATGAGCAACTAGAATTTGACAACCATATACTTCTTAACATAAAGAAGACCCAACAAAAACTGTGTATGCTCTATAGGAACAATCGCTTCCTCTTACCTCATACCAGACTTACTCTCGCCTCCAGTTATCTACTTCCCTCCC